>NC_031497.1:10665185-10698111 GCF_000237925.1 Schistosoma mansoni
CCGTCCAGTGCTTCCAGGTTTTCCATGGTGGTCTAGCTTCGATTGACTCATGATTTCAACTATGAAAATAAATTTTTGTCTTTAATTTCGCTTTGTACTTTCTTATACTTTATATTTAGTAACAGATATCGTTTAACTGAATACATTAATCCACATATTAATATGAACACTAATCACCGATAAAAGTTCAACATAACTAATAATAAAATCATGTCATTTATGAACTAAGAGACAATAACAACTGCGTATTGATTTTTTAAAAACAACTTTGATGTGAAGCCAAAAAAATAATTACCAATCTACATGAGAATTAAAGTAAGAGTTTTGTATAAATTGTCCAGTTCGAATTTGCTTTACATTACGGACTGATATAATCTGGAGAACCAGTGAAGATGACGGGGAATTGGATAACTGTTTCGGCCTATTTGAGAACTTTTCAAGAATGCGATAGGGATCAAACTCAAGATCATTAGCTTCCTATGAGAGAAAAATAATAGAAAATCTTATCTTGCTATGTGGAAGTTAAAATTGTGGACCGTTGGATTCAAATTTAGTAATCAAAGAGTATTGCGCAAGCCGTGAGGCATGATAATTCTGAATCCTATCCCTGTAGGAGTTTTACGTAGTCACTGTTAAGGAATTCCAAACTGAAGTGAAATTACTGTTCTCCCTGGTTTCCTTAGCTGTGCGCATTCACAATTACGCACAGGGGACTCGAACACAGGACCTTTGGTCTCTCGCTGCATGTCCTTAGTTTTCTTGATAAGTCACCAATGCGTTTAAATCATCGATTGAGGTAAGCTTCAAAATTTCCATAATTTCAAATAATTTATTATGGTAACATAACAATAAAATATTATGAACTGACTCCTAAAAGTATATGGTTGAAGTATCAGTTTCATCCCTCCATATTGTTAGTTTTTTTAAAGATCATGTGAGCTAAAACCAGAGTTGAAAATAATCTACATAAGATTGCAAGAAGGAGACTTTTCTTCAATATATATATATATATTAAAGCACTAAACACTAGAGGTTAATACATACCCATCTACAAACTATGCATTTAAATACGAAATCGTAACTAAGTTAACATACTGGTTGTGAATACAAATGTATCGTTTAGCTAGAATCTACAATCTCACTAATTCAAGAATGATTTGTATACATCTGTTGTTCGGAAACAACAATTCTCTAGTATTTCAATTTGTATACATTAATTGTGAAGTTTAAATTAGAAAAAAAAGTTCAGGTCATCTCTGAAAGAAGCAAATCAACGCTCACTATCTATCTATATACATATTTTATTTATAAACTGTATCTATGTCTCAATAACACAGTTTTTTAATAAATATTAAAAAAAAGGAAACAGTCATCAATACAATCAATTTAGTGTAGATCACTTTTGAGCACAGTGAATCAATGAATTTCAAAAGTGAAATATTTTTACCTGCTATACACCTGTTTATCCTTAAAATTTTCAATTTTATTTAGAACACCCCCTAATAAAATGAATCAATAAATATGAAATTTCTATTGAAATAGAAAAAGAAAAAAAAAACAGACCCAGAAACTTTGAACCGTATCATTGATTGAACTGTTTATTTATTTATTTTCCAGTTCATTTTATTTATCATTTTATTTACTTCAAAAAATTCATTATCAACAACAAAGTAAAGTTCAAACAACCATTGAATAAGGAACAATTCATTTATTTGACCTGAAGTGAAGAAATGATGAATTTTATTTTATTATTTTTTTTCTTTTAACTGTTAAAGTAAGGGAAATTGACACGTGTTGATTATAACAGATGAGATTGTCATCCGCACTTTCAACATCGCTAAGCAAGTTAGATGTTAATTTGTGATTCGTATCGAAGGTTAAAGCAAGAAAATATCACTAGACGATTTTTAGTAAAACATTCATAATTAAATCATTTACAGTCAGAAAATATTCAACAAATGTAATTTACATCTTTCTTAAGATTAGTTTTTTTTTTAGAATATGCATGTCGGTATGCGTAAATGATTGGTATACATATATATATGAAAGTAGTTGTTCAAAGAAAATATTCCTTATGTACTATAAATGTTTCTCACTGAAGATTGTACAAAGCGGGTATTCCATACAGTTTCTTTCTTGCTTAATTTCATAATTGTCTTCAAGTTATCCTTTTTGTTTCAATTCTTATTATAATTTTCTGTATTTTTTTTAGATTAATTGAAGTAATCTACGGGTGAAATTACCCTAAAGCATAATGAAGTACAATTAAATAAACTTTTTGGGAATGTAAATCTGTTTTTCTCTTGTTTTTTCCATTTAATCTACATAATTAAACCCATTCAAATGGTTATGAAAGTAAGAGGAGATATTTTCATTTAAAAACCTTCTATATCGAAGTGTGATGGACATTTGATTCCTTTAAATAGAAACATCAACACGTGGAATTAATGTAGAAAGAAAGATAAAATACTGGTAAGTGTAAGATATTATAAGTCTACGCTTTAAAGGAATTCAATGATGTTGTTTATATAACTTCACAGATTTGTCTTTCCTGTAAGCATTAAAACTTTGACCTATGATTCAAACTGATGTACATTGAGATTTCACCTTGAAAGATTTTACTTTAAACGTCATTGTTAAGAGTGAATTTTAATATGTTTTACAGCATACTCAGGACTGTTAATGATCTTATAAATCGAGAGGGATTGTCGCTAGTAGTGGAATGCAGGATTCGCGTTTCGTCCTATTTGCAACTCACCAACTGGATAGATCTGTATCCCAGAGCTAACGTTCACTCCGAGACTCGAACCCAGTACCATTCGCTTTAAATGCCAACACGTTATCTACTTAGCTACAGATTCCAGATAGCCACTGGTTTGTGCAATGACTTGAAGTTTTAATTCATTTTTGCATTGGTTGTTCCAATTTTCCATTGGAAGTTTAAGACTGCAACTAATCAATCTCTGATTTCGAAACGAATGGTACTGGGTATGAGTCCTGTAGTGAACATCAACTCTGGGACCCAAATAGGAGGAGGCAAGCGTCCTGAATCCCGCTACTAGCCACCACCCATCTCTGTCTATACTACTTGTGACTTAAGGCAATATCGAGGCAATCCACACAGGATTTACATATACCAATAACAGACTGATCGTTTGCAGTCCTTGATATCAATGAAAAGATTCAAACAACCAATACAAAAATGAATTAAATCTCGTAAGTCATTGAAAAGTAAATAAGTTACACGCCAATTTGAACTCGTGAAAGACTTATTTAAAGTTGTTTGTTACGAAACTTCAAGACCTGATTGTTAAAACAAAACTACGTAAAAAACAATTCAAGTCTCATTAATTCGAGTGATGAAATACTGTCAAAGTGTATCAGTCAATATGATAAAAGCAAATGTGATTGATACCTAATTAACAATGTGGATATGTAGTACTGTTATTGCAAGAAATGTCAACAAATGATAAAAGAATTGGATTAATTTAAAAAGTTGAACACTAGTCAGATCATTTGATCACTTAGCAGTAATCAATGTCATACTGTTTGAACTATAATTCTGATCAACTTTCACTGATCAAGTTGAGACATGATCATTAGTTTATTCGAGTTGATATTCCAGTGTACTGTGTTCAATCTCGAGTCCAACAACGTCTTTAAGTATGTTTATGAGTTCAGATATCAAGGATGAAATTGGTTCTTTCTAGATGGTATACATATTGTGTCAAACAGTCACCTGGAGCCTCTTGTCCATTACCCACAACAAACTAACGGCAAGTGTTCCCTTATGGCATTTTACAGTTTCATAATTAATACAACTTGAAACAGATAAATGAAATGATACAATGAATCATGATCAATTTGTTATGATTGACCAATGGTTTGATAATTTACTATCTTTCAATAACTCCTTAATATTTCCATTTTTTCCTAATAGCTCTGATAGTTCAGCTCTATTTGTAGGTATTTCAACTTAAATCTACACGATAATAGACTGCATCATACATAATACCAAACAGTCAGTCAAGTAAGTAATGTCATAATAATCTATCTTTCAACGAAAATCAAAGGTTGAAGTTTTGATGATAATAAAGTGACAATAACTAACGTTAAATTATAGACAATACTAGAACTTCTTAATGAATGACAAAATTGGGATTTAATAGTTTTAACCCTTTGAAATAATAAATCCACCAGTTCTAATTTTTTATTTAAAGTCACTTCTTTTCCACTGACTGAATCTAGCTAAAGAGCTATTCCAAATTTGGGAGCATTAGATAGTTTTTTCCTTGTAATTTTTGAGACTTCTGACTAGTTGTGTGATTATTTATTGGTGTAGCATCTGAAATTCAAATGCAACAACTGTCTGATACTTAGTTCCTCTTCAATAATTTCCTAGTTTAAATCACTAGATGATGGAAATCAAGTTAAAACAGTTCTAGTAGTTTTTATATAAGCAATATACACATTTTAGGATATTTGGTAAATAACTAGAAGTGGAATTCATGACGTATAATTCTTTCGATTTGAAACACTTTAGTTGGATGTAATTACTGGATTCGAGTCTTAGCATGAACATGCTTGTACATACGGATGATGGGTTTCAAGTAGGACTAAGGAAGCGTACTAGATTCAACTACTAACCACATACTTAATACACTAAAACATGTGACTGCATGCAATTTTGAGGCGATTTGTTTAAGATGCACATATGAGAACAAAGATCAAAGAATTGAAGTCCTGAATATCAACAACAGAAGTTACAAGCTCTTAATAAATATCAGAAGGGGTTTTGTGGAGATTTTAGCAATTTTAAAGTTGAATTCACTAGTCAATTGAAGCTAAACCACCGTGGAAAACCTGGAAGCACTGGACGGCCGTTTCGTCCTATCGTGCGACTCCTCATCAGTATACATCCACGATCCCGCCTCTAGAGATTCCAACCCAGGAACTATCACTCTCGCGCGCTAGCGCCTAACTTCTTGACCACTGAACTGGCATCCAACTGCGTTAATGTCCAACCTCACCCAATCCACGAAATTGAGCAACCGTCCACCACTGTCTTCGTGAGTAACTATCTCACAACAGACCCGTTTGGCCTCCATCGGTTACTGCTTCTCACTAGAACTCCAGGAAATACCTATTGGAGCCAGTCACCAGTTAGCATATGTTGATTATTATCAGAAGGGGTTTTGTGGAGATTTAAGTAATTTTATAGTTGAATAAATAATAGTCGAATAATAAATATCTATATTTTTGTAACCATCTTTATTTCATACATGTAAAACTGTACCCATAATAATGTGTGTATTGATAATAGTAATAATAACAGACTGATACATTGGTAACTGTATAATATTTCTGTCCATAATATGAACCTCACATTTATAAGATTATTTCAACAATCAGTAGCTTATCTAAGAAAGGAGAATAGCTGGAATTCTTTTGGTGTTAAATTCAGACTGTGATTAAATTTCACTATTACTATTATTATTACTTTATAATTTGAAATATTTTCAGATCAAATTACTTGACTCATTACCAATTTATTTATAACATTATTGTTTTCGTATTATTTTTTTAAAGAAAACATTTATACTACTTTTAAATCTCTATTATTAACAAACATATTTGCTAGACTATGACTACCGCTCTGATTAATGGTAAAATCAGTTTAAGTCAAAACATTAAGTCGATTTTAACTATACTAATAGTTAAAAGTTAATTATGCACTTTCAAATTCACCGTTATTCCGGAAATATCCTTTTACATGAATTTTATTGAGAATTTATCGGTGAAATGATATTAATTACTTACTAACATGCTTAGGAGTATTACCCCTTTTGCAGAGCAGATCGCTGGTCAGATATATCGAGTCATAGGTTCTCCACCCAAAGTTATTGACAAGTTGAATTTACGAGTCTATTTAAGCTAGACCAACATTGAAAAATTGGAAATGCTGGACGGCCGTTTCGTCCTAGTATGGGACTCAGCAGTGTGAATCCATGATCCCGCACGTGGGACTCGAACACGGGACCCTCGATCTCGCGCATGAACGCTTAACCTCTAGACCACTGAGCAGGTATCCAGAGATATCAGTGTCTAACTTCAATCAATCCATGATTTTGCACAACCTTTCATCTATTGCTTGATCTGGACAACTAGCTCACATCTTCTCATTGAAACTCTAGAAAATAAATCTTGAGGCTGGTTGACTCATGAATTCAACTGTGAAAGTAGTGCAATCTCCACAAGTCCCTATGCTGATTATTGACAAGTACTAATCACAGTACTGATATTTGCCTCCGACTCCTGTGGCTGTGTTTAATAGTTTATCTCTTTTCCTTTCACCTTAAAGATTCAAAGATGGGAAGAGGCCTTGTGATGTAGTCTCATGATTTCCACAAAGTGTGTGTCCTATACACCTCCAACTACTTTCCTCAGTCTCCTCCTCAACTGCTAGCTGGTTTGTTCTCTGTCACACTCGGCCATTACTGATGACTTCTGGTCAATGGATGTAGAGTGTCATGAGTAGACCAGTGTTTATAAATACTTGTAAATATGGGATGATGTTAGTTGTAGTTCTCGAAGTTTCAGGTGAGTACAATAGAACTGTTTTAATGTTGGTGTTGAAAATCATGACTTTCTGTTGTGTGATAGCTATTTCAAGTCCCAGATATTCTTCATTAGTAAAAATATTACCATTGCCTTGCTAATTATTGCCTTCATATCTGCATTAGAATCTTCTTGTTTGCTGATCATGTGTGAAGGCTTCCACCTTTTCCAAAACCTCATCATTAGGTGTGACTTAGTTGCTGTTCACTGTGTCAAACTTAATGATATTGCTTTTTGCTTTCTGAGTATTGAAACCTACTGTTGTGAAGTTGGCTGGTATACCAATTAACTTCATCTCCATTTTTTGCTGTGTATAAGATTCATGGGTTAAGTTACGTAAGACTTCAACGTTAGCAAACTATTTACATAATGCCCACTGGATTGCATGCCATTCTTGAGATGTCGAGTCTTTAATAATCCAGTCAATAAGCGAAATTGAAAGTAAAAATGGGAGTAGGCAGCCTTGTTTGAAACCTGTCTAGACTTGAAATGCATCTGTCACCTGACCTGTGTGAACGAACTCGCAACGAATTCTGTCGTAGCAGTTAACTATAGTAGTGATGATCTCCTCAAGTACTCCTAAGTGAGAGGAAAGATTCCACAACTTTATCCTGTTAGCAATGTCGTATACTTTTCGCAATCAAGAAAGTTTATATATATAGTGCTGAGTACCATTTGGTTAATATTTCAGCAATGATCAGAAGTGTTGCGATGTGGTCGATAAATGTGTTGAGTGTCTACCCAACTTTTCATTCAGATGAGTAACATTATGGAAAACTGTCTGGTACTATAATATTGTGCACCCTCTCTAGTGCTCTTACTAATTGAGATCTTTATGTGGTATTTTGATGAGATATGCTACTCTCCAGTCTGTCGATACTTGTTTTTCCTTCCAAAACGTTCTGAGTTTTCATGGGACATCTTTGCAATCACTTCTATATCTAATTTCAGTACTTCAGCTGGTATGTTGTCCGGTCTTGCTGATTTCTTCGATTGTTGGTGATATAACATCTATAGGAAGGCCTGTAGGTGCTGCTTCGGTATCCTGTGCGTTCATTAGAGCTGGTCTATTTCAGAGTACTTCAAAGTGTTATACCCGCCTGTTCCACTTCTCTTGATTCTCAGTGTTTGATTTTCCTCCTTTGTTTTCGGATGAAATGATATCATGTTAATTGTAATTTATCTGATCACGTATGACTGACCATTAGTAAAATGGGTTTTGTTATCACTGGCAAGAAGAGTTCCTTAAAGAATCCAGGAACACCGGGCTGATAAGTGCTAACTGGATGAATTGTTTTTCCAGAATCTTTTCTCGGTAACCTCTAGTCAAGTAAAAATTAAGATTCATACCATTATGTTCATTCAATTAAGTCAATTTAAACTGGTTAATGAATAGATCATTCGTGAGTATTAAAAGTAACTTTAAACAACAGTTGCTGTTAATTAGATTACTTTTAAAAAAAAATATAAATCAAAAAAAGATTTTGCTTATTTAACTCAACTTAATCATCATATGAACTTAATTATCGATATTAATGGAAAGAGAGACTGATTAAGTTTCTATCGAAAAATCAAAGTATCAAAACTGAACCAAATATTTTATTATAATAACATTGAAAGTTAAGTTGTATTATGTAAATCTTGAAGTTAGATTAAATGTATGAGAAAAGTAAGACGACTCCATTGTTCCAAAAGTGATGTAATTGCTGAGTGTCTCCAAATTTATTCACAAAAGATTATGTATATTACTGGGATGTTTGAGATCACTATGAAACAAACGTCCAGTTGTACGTACGAAGACATAAACTAATATCAATCAAATGTCCGGATAAAATTAGTTCCTATTAAAAAAATCATTTTGATATTATATTAAATCTTCACAAAAGCAATTCAAGTAGATATCCGAATTTCTGTCTGTGTGGAGTTACTAATTTCCTCCGCTTTAATTATACACGTATTACAAAAGAAACTTATTATATCATTTAAGAGGTATTAAAGACATTCTTTCCAGCTAAATCATTTACTCAAGACGTGCAAACTTATTTCCAGTGACTAAACAAATAAAGTGGTCTACTTAAAAATAAAAATAGGTTGTATGATACAAAGTTTCAACCATCAGAAAATAGTTGCGTAAAGATCTTCTGATACTTGAAATCTTTGAGTAAATGACGTAACTTTGTTAAATTTTCAATAAACTACTTAAATTGTCTGCCCACTTTCATTTAACTGTACAGATTGAGCAAATAACATTGCCGAAAAGAAGATTCTACTCACGAGTTATTTTTGTAACTACGTTAATTTTTTTTGGAAGAGGGTGGGGGTTACTTCTCAACCATTTGAGAAAACAGAAAAAATAATTGATTGAAATATATAAAGAAAATAAAGTTAATGGAATTCGATAAATATTGTGTTTCCCTTTATTTAAACAACAATAAGAAACACAATAATTAACTGGAATAAAAATATTAACTAGTAATGTTCATATTGAGTAACTTACAAATCGTTTAATTGTTTTCCTGAATTGACCTATGACCCCCGGGGTTATAGGTCAATTAGTCAGTATGTAAAACAGATGTACGAATATCAGTAATAGATATGAAAGTATCTTAAATTTTCCTATAACATAAATTAGTTAAAAATAGATTAGATAGATAAAGTGCGACATAATTCACTTATTACTTTAAACATGATTAACCAAATAGTAAATCTCTATAGTTTATACAATATTATTAAATTGTAAATCTTCATTTTGACGCCAATATATGTCTACATGATTGACATGATTTAAGATGATTTCCTACTGTGATTACAATGACAACGACTTCTGACAGTGTAACATTTCAAACGGACTTTTTTCTTCTTAAATGAAAAATGGTATCATTTTCATTTAAAATGATCTTATTGACGTAATCATTACTAGGCTAATTGTAAATTAAACTTGTAGACTAAATAGAATTAAGAATGAATCAGACAATTGTAAATAAAAGTTTGATGTTTATGATTGTAGACATAATTGTTGATAGACATTAGTATGATAGATTTAAAAGAAATATGATTGTTTAATTTGTAAATGAAGGAATGTAATGAACGAGTTGAACATTTGGTAGAGTTTATTCACTGAACAAATGGAATGTTTATCCATTAAGTAAGAAGTAATATAAGATTGCGAAAATTGTTGAACTTCATAGTTTTGTATCACAAGTTAACCTGATTTAATAAGCTACTAAAAAATAGAGGGTACTGGATAACTGTTTCGTCGTAGCATGGAAGTCCACAGGGGTGTACGTTCACAATTCCACCCAAAGATCAAACATAAGATTTTTCGGGTTAAGGAAAACCCCAAGTGGCATCGTGAATGTAGAATACCATGTTACGATAAAAGATCTGTCTAATACTCTCTGGTTTTCATTACTTGGTCAGTCTGTTTTGTAAAACTACAGGTAAGGCCTAATCATTATGGTCCTTTATTTCATATTCACTTTTTTTCTACGAATTATAGATATCCCGAAATTTATTTGCATGTTTTAATGGCGATCATTATTGTTTTAAGATAATTTCCAATTAACATCAACACATAGATAAATAGGAACCAGAGAGTACTTAATAAACATATGTTAAGCAGTAAATTTCAACTAATTTCTTTTTAAATTCACCTAGTATTGTTTGTTTGAATGTTCCCATTGATGTTTAGGACTGCAACTGGTCAGTCTCTAATTGGCATATGTGCATACTGTGCGTATTGCCTCAATATAGCCTAAATTCACAAGAATTGTAAGCAAAGATGGATAGTGGCTAGCACTGGAATCCAGGACGCGCGTTTCGTCCTATTTAGGACTCGTCAGCTGAATGTACCTGCATCTCAGAGTTGATGTTCACTCTGGGTCTCGAACCGATGTTTTAATAGCGATTATTAACGTTTTAAGATGATTTTCATCTATAATTAACATCAACACATAAATCAATAGGAACTAGAGAGTACTAAATAAGCATATGTTAAGCAGTAAATTTCAATTTCTTTTTGTTTTTGTAATCACGAAGGAAGTAACAAATTTGTCGGGGAACGGATACTTTCTCATAAACTTGCTCATAATTAACATACTCTATATTTAAAGTGTTATTAAGCTTGCATTTTTGAATGAACCAAAGAAATCATGAATAGTGTTACATATATTATATCATTTATAATGTCTATTATCAGACCTTTTTATTATTGAAAATTTACTGACAGCTAATATTTATGTTGTTACAGAAAAAAATTAAAGGGTACCAAAGTGTTTGATTACTATTATATATCCTTAATCAAAATAAACGAATTTTGGTATTCGTAAACAGGTTATGAATTCCCGATGAATATGAATGACCTTAATTCACGGTACATGTTTAACTTTTAATAATCACTGAAAATCATGTTGCTTTGAATAGTCTAGAAGTTTATACTTTTCAAGTCATCTGTGCATATTCGAAGCGTTGGGCATTTCTTGTTTCTCAGTTTAGTACAGAAAATTTTAATTGTGATCTTAATATTTGTTGAGTTAATTTGTTTTAAAGTATTAAATTCAGTGATGAAGATATTCCTTTATGTCTATCAGAAGAATATGATTACATACATGATGTTCTAATCGGCTTCCATATTACAATTAAAACTCAGTGGCCATTACATAAAACAAGAGACTAACGAGTAGCCTCTGTGGTATTAAAAGTTGATCATCAGTCAAACGATTAACAAGTAATGATGTTAATGTATTTTGAAAACTAAACACTAAAATGTAATTCAATTTCGTATTGCTTATATGAATCTTCTCATTGATGTTTGGAATTGCAATTGATCAGTCTCTTATTGGCATATGTGCATCCTGTTTGGATTGCCTCGATATAGCCTTAAATCACAAGTGTTGTAAACAGAGATGGATGGTGGCTAGCAGTGGAATTCAGGGTGCATGTTTTGTATTACTTGGGGCTCATCAGTTGGGTGTGCCGGTATCCCAGAGTTGATATTCACTTCAAGACTAGGATGCTGGTACATCCAATCGACGAAACTCAAATGGGACGAAACATGCATCCTGAATTCCACTGCTTGCCACAATCCATCTCTGTTTATGAACACTAAAGGTTATGAAAATGTACACAACATTCTTTAAAAATAAAGACATAATTATTAGATTTGATTACTGACATAGAAACTTTATTTGTTTTTAACAAAGTATATAATAAATGCTTTAAATGAAAATAGATTGTCTATCGCTTTTTCTAGCGTTTTTTAATCGGATAGAATAGAATAGAAATAGAAGAAAGAAAGAAAGAAAGGAGTTGATTTATACAAAAGCATTAAATTTAATACCGCAAACAAAATAAAATTGTCAATTTTAATAAGAAATAAAGATAATGAAACATGAATAAATAAACAAATAAAAGATCCTCAGCACCACCAATACACGCACACACACACACATACACTTTAGACAAATATAGAACATACGGATCAATTTTTAAAAAAAAATCGTATCCTTTAGCATGAAATAGATATTGTCATCGAATTAAATTAATGTGTTATTCGATGTCTGATTTTTCTTTCTAGTTTATTAATATTATTGTCCTACTTTTTTTTCTTTATCCAACGGAGATTTCTGTCTCCCATGAGAGACAACAGTAAAGACGAGACAAACAGAGAGAGAGAGAGAGAAAGAAAGAAAGAAGGTGAAAGAGAAAGGGAAGGGATAAGAGTTAACGAGCAATATGACCACATTGTCAAACAACATTTTTTTTCTTCTTTAAAATAAAAGAGATTTTGTTTCGAAAATATGTTGTTAGACAATGGTGAGGAATTCAATTTCACTTTTTATTATTATTAGTAACAATAAATATAAAGATTAGTAAGGATAGTAATAATAATGATAATAATAGTAGTATTGTTTTGAATTTACCAACCAGATAGAATCTTTAATTTGTATGCTTTTTTGATTATAATCTAATGTTTAATTATTGTCTTTATTGTTTATCCGTTGATTAATTGGAAGACAATATATAAAATAAGCCTTCTATTATTATTATTACTACTACTACTACAATATGAATATATATGTAACTAGACTTATATTCATTAAATTATTGTTAAATTGAAAGCTACATCTATTTTCTTTTTTGTTTATACTGCTCACTGTCTAGTCAATTAAAAAACTAAAATAAAAATTAATAGAGAATATAGAAACAATGGTAACTATTACAAGAATATCAATCTGTTGATATGTTGAATGTCTTTATTTATTGTTAGAATGTGAATATTGAGGATTTATAAATAGTGGATGGATTTGAAAATTGAATAAAGTATTTAAAATTACATGTTCAATTTTGATAAGAATCATATCTCTTGAGTTTATAAAGAATATAGATAGATGGATTTTATTAAATGGATGGGTAAGAATTAATTAGTTGAATGGATAGTGAAAATTAGTTTGATGTCAACAAATTTATCAGAAGGGGTTTTGTGGAGATTTAGTATTTTCATAGTTGAACGTGTGAGTCAATTGAAGCTACACCACCAGGGAGAACCTGGTGGACGAAACGGCCGTCCAGTGCTTCCAGGTTTTCCCTGGTGTTCTAGCTTCAATTGACTCACGCGTTCAACAAATTTATCATCATAAATTGAAGTCTAATGAGGATTCATTGAAAGTGGGGAACAATGGACAACTGTATTGTCTTAGTTTGGAAACCCTCAAACACAACCTCTTCAATAATTAGACCTAATTTACTTAAATATCGTAATATTTACGTTAAATTTAAACAATTACTAAGATCTAGGAGGGAACATTTTCAAAATCGGTGAGCTATTGATCGAATGTAAACCATCATCTACTATCATCAGAAAGCACTGACTCACACTTGATATATTAGGACTTAACTGATCATAAGTTTGCTGTTCTATAACAGTATGCATTCATAACCTTATACAAAGTTGAACCCAAGATACTTGGACTTCGCGACGAGCACGATATCCGTAGATTTCTGAGTCCAAATTTAAAGGTATCTTTTCAATTCGCGATTAGAATGCCGTTATAATTGGTAAACTTCAAATTAAATTCAGCTATCTATTAATCAAATAAGAAAAATGAAATTTAGAAAAAAATATTTTACGGAATCATCACCAATAAACAATAGTTGATAAACTAATGGATATAAAATTCTCTTTTCATACGGACTTTAGGTCGTTAAACACAACGAATTGTATGGTCTTTATTTGAATAGACGTTGCAGACGAAATCAATCGGCAAACAAATTATTTCTTCATTGGGATATTCTACCAACCTGTTAGATATTGGGATGTTTGACAAATTTTACCATATTAATAATTTTAAAATGAATCTTGATGTCATCGTTAAAACTGTGAAAGATTGCTTTGGGATAGTAAGTTTCACATTACGGACTAACCTTGGTGAAAACAACCATTGAAAACGTGGAAGCACTGTACATTTCTTTCCTCTTAACATTAGATTCTTTGATACGTACTCACGACATCAATAAGTATCGAACCCAAGGCTTACTGGACTTATTTAACATTATGAACTTTAGTATACGGAGTTTGTAGTGATTATTGAAATTTATAACAATCCAATGCTTCTTGAATCTCATTACTTATCCAACCAGAGTTACTTGATGATGAAAAAACTTTAAAGTCAACAACTTTCAAAACAATTAATTACAAGAATGTTGGGACTGTGAATGATTTGAAGATTTTCGAAGCTTATTTAAGACGTTGATTTAAGGAATTATTAATCTTTTTTCCCGCTGTTATAATATCTGATTAAGAATGAGATCATTTCATACGAAGATATGCCTTAAAATCATTGAGACAAATTTTCTTGTAACATATTTTTAAGACTTTGTTTTTTTAAGAGATAATATAAACTCTTTTAATTTTATGTAGAATAAATGGTGAGTATGAGCTACCGTTACTACTGTTATGATAAATAATAGTCTCAATGATAACAGCATATTCTATGTTGGTTAGCACAAATTCAGCTAATGTTAAGAATACTCAAAACAGTAGAGGACAATTAAAAATGATGAACTTGTCTAATTAACTGTATCGTTAATCCTGACACTTATCGTATGCTTTGATGTTAAGTACACGAGTCTGTAATTTGTCAGTAAGTTACATCAAAACTGTTATCATATTTGAAATATCTTAGTTTTTTCTTGCGTGGTTTATGAAAATTGGTTTATTTCGCAATATTTTTCATCACAAATTAACATTGGTTAACAATCACGCAGCATTAAATATCCCTTTCTTCCTAATTTGGAAATCTTCAGGAGTTTACGTCTATAAAAGAATGCTCGATAGAAATTAGAGGCTTTATTTATTATAGAGAGCAGGACATAACTTATCATTTGAGTGAAAATTTAGTGGTCCACAATTTTCATTAGCAGCCCATTTAAAGTATGAAACAAATATTATATCACACATTCAATGGTTATTTGACTTCATTGTCAGTTAGTTGACTCAATGTGTCACAAATTTCCACTGGAGCCAAAGAAAGCCAATTTCTTAACTTGATATGTTTTGATCTCACTATATACTTGGTCACGTCAACTAATGGTAAATATATTATAAAGTTTTAATATGTATGTGATATTTATTGGAAGTTCTCTTTTGATATTATCAACTTATCATAATTCAAGGCATATATCCTCATTTTAGATAAACACAGACAAATAAAACTTGTCATATCTTACTTCTTCACTGATCTGTTTACTTAAAAACAAGATACCCATACGTGTATCTTATAAATGTGAAAGATTGTAAACGAATGCATGAATGATATGTTGTATATAATTGTCAGAATTTCATTTTCATTTCATCCTTGTGAATGTGAAGATTCGATAGAACTGTTTCCAATTTAAGAGAAGAAAGATAACAACGTAAAAGAAATTCAAGATATGACAAAAATTAAAGATAAACACATGTACACTTAAAAAGAAATAAAAATTGACAGAAATGGAACACACGTCAACTGACTAAACAAAGAAAAAAGGGATAAACATAAAGATGACTAAAATCATGACAAGATATACAGAAACAGCAACAAAAAGTAGAGAGGAGAAGTGTAAAATGAAACAGACATCGATTGTAAATTAGGATTAATAAAATTCAGGTCACAATTATTCAAACTTACATTCGTAGAGTAATATGATTATTCATACATTTAGATTTTTTGTTAATTTAGAGAAACAGTAATGATAAATATCTATCTAGTTCTGAAGTGTATTTCCTTCGATGTAACATTAAGATAACTTGAGGAGATTATTATTATTATAACCTAGAAGATTAGTAGTCATATTGAATAAGAAAATTGACTAATTTGCTTATTTTATGGAGCAACTTATTGTATTTTATTGTACATAAACAGTTTTACGGGTTTTTTTTCTTTCTATGCTATATGGATTAAATGTATTTGTGGAATATTGAGGAAACAGTAATAAAGATGGATAAAATGTTTTATTCATAATGCGTTACTGTAAACGAATTGAATATTCCCCTAGTATTGTTTTTATAAAAACACACACATTCAGAATAGGATTTATTCATCGCCAGTATGATATAGAATTCACCCTTTTGTTCTACATATAAAATATTAACATTTGTTTAACAGTGATGTGTATTTCAATTTGACCTAAATAAAAACAAACAAGTATTTCTGTCCTCTGGGAGAAATATGTTTAGAGTTTTCTTTGTTGTATCGATTTTTCCTCAGTAGAATCATAAAGCAGACATAAATACGAAGTTACTTATTGCTACACGACGCGGTATGCTGACTAGTATTGGGGATGGTTAGAAGAGCGTTACAGGCGGTCAAACCAAAACGTGGCATCAGTCTCTGAAGTCACGAATTTCTGGTCTGAGCCATGTTGGTAGATGTAGACTACTTGGTTGGGGTCTGCGTCATCATCGTGACCAGTATTTGGAGACTCTGTGTGACATGACTTAGAATCGGTCACAATGGCGTAGGTGTATGCACTCTTTGTCTTCCTTTAAACGTTGAGGTTAAAATTGCTTCATATCTGTCTTTCTTCCTGCACTATATCCTTATATACAACCTATCTTTTATATACTACCACCACTAAATTAACTACTTCTATGAATTCGGTGTTCTTCTTGTTGTGCTAACGAGGTATGGCAACTTGGACCGATGCATATGTGTGCCTGATGCTATGTTGTAACTGACTGACACAAAATATAGTTTGTAATTACTTGATGTATTGACATTGTTTGTTGGTACAAGTTTGTAATGGAATTTAAAGTACGTATGGTTTGTGTAGATTATCGCTTATTAGATAAATGTACATGTAACTCGAATCTTGCGCCAATATGCAAATGCTAATGGTATTTCACTGGGTTGTGTTATGAAATATTTCGAAGTTTCATAAGAAAATGAGCCAACCAACCAGTGCTTTCTAATTCTATTTGTTTGGCTAAGGTAAGTTCATGACATGAACTGTCTTTGAATTGGTCATCTTCCAACAAACCTCCAACAAGTTGGATAATTGTAATATGAATCAATACCTTCGGATAATTCTTTCAACAGATACATGAAAATTGTTCATTGTTGATATGTTTGTATAGCTCTAAAACAAGAAGGCTTACATTCTTGAAGTTACACATACATTAGACTTAAATCATCAATATTTATCGTCTGTGAATATTTAATCTAATAAGGTTTCCTGCTTAAAAGCTTGAAACATCTTTTTACCGACTGTGCAAACACTACAAATATCTTTTTGGTTTTATATTTTTTTGAACTGAACATACATTAAGGAAATCACCAATGTGCATTACAAGGCAATCTCTAACTTGGAATCCGGAAGGGAAGCGGAAAAGAGGAAGGCCAAAGAACATATTACGTCGGGAAATAGAAGCAGATATAAAAAGGATGAATGTTAACTGGAAAGAACTGGAAAGGAAGGCTCAGGAAAGAATTGGATGGAGAATGCTGGTGAGCGGCCTATGCTCCTCGACGAGGGGTAACAGGCGTCAGTAAGTAAGTAACTATGAATGAAAATTGTAGGTAATTACATGCTATGATAAAAGATCTACAAATTATCGCGATGATAAAATCATATGGGAACATTACAGTTATTAGTCTGTCTCCCCCTTGTCTATACTTTGAAATCATATGAAGATTAATACCCTGGAATTATACAATTTATAAATGATGGATGGAAAGACAAGTTATGCCAGTTGATTTATTAGAAAACTACAGCAAATGAAAAAAGTGATGTATACTGACTAGCTAAAAATTTGATTACGATCTGAATAGATGTTCAACAGAAATTCGCTTCTATATTGCTTAGATAATGTTGAGAATCTCTTACTATAATAAAATTCCTAATTTACCCGACTAACTGTCTGAATGTCTAAATAGGTATTTAAAACAAGAAACATTGGGAAGCCTATAAAGTTAAACAGTCTTTGCAAACTACCCTAGTGCGGAAATTTATAGCAATGGATGAAGTTATAATAAATGACAATAATGATGATAATAATAATTATTATTATTGATGTATGCTGCTATGACAAATAACAATTTAAACGATTACTTAATCAACTACAATTCGTGACAAAAATTCTTTGAAAATTATGGCATTTCTTATATTTCACTTGTTCAAATCAATTCATCATAGTTTTATAATTAAATATTTTTATACCTTTATAAACAATCTTTTGATGAGACCATTTTTTGTTAATAACTCCGCCTGTAGCTCTTCTAGAGTTATTACTGGTCCCAAGCCATGGTAAAGGAGGAGGGTTGAGCATGGGGTTAGCTACCCCATACCGTAGAAAACTAACTCGCTAAAACGCTATTTTTTGTTAATTGAAGTGGTATGATGAATTGATGTCATATTCTTCTAAACTATATATATATATATGTATAGGATTGCGGATATTGTTGAGTTCTAATTGTGATCATGAACTGACCACCATTTGAAACCTGAAAGCACTAGACGGCCGTTTTGTTCTATTATGAGACTCCTTAGTAGTGTGTATTTACGACCTCTCATTCAGGAATCGAATCCAGGACCTTCAGTCTCACGTTTACGCTTGACCACTAGACCACTGAGCTGACATTCAACAGTATTAATGTCTAACTTTGATCAATCCACGATATTGAGTAACTATCTTCCTTTGTCTTCAATGGGTAACTGCCTCATACACGACATGGTTGAACTCTACTAGTCATATATATATATATATGTTTATGATTTAGCTTCAGGTAACTTAAAGTAAATTATTAATACACAAGTAAGTTTCTATAGTTTTAATTTTTGTGTATCACAAATTCTTCATTAGTTATGTCATCTTAATCTCGATGTATTTCTATGTGTTGATACATAGAAGATAGTTATTCAGACAGAATTTCTACTCAACTTACTTACTTACTTACTTACGGCTGTTACTCCCAATGGAGCATAGGCCGCCGACCAGTATTCTCCAAGGGCCTTCCTTTCTAATTCTATCAAGTTTTTGTTCATTTTTCTCATGTCTGTTTCCATTTCTCGGCGTAATGTGTTCTTTGATCTCCCTCTTCTCTTTTGGCCCTCAGGATTCCATGTGAGGGCTTGCCTTGTGGCGCAGTTGGATACTTCCCTCAATATGTGTCCTATCCACTTCCAGCGCTTCTTCCTGATTTCTTCCTCCACTGAAATCTGGTTTGTTCTCTCCCACAGTAGCTTGTTGCTGAAAGTGTCTGGTCAACGGATCCGAAGTATTTTGCGTAGACAACCGTTAATAAACATTTGTATCTTGTGGATGATGGCTTTCGTAGTTCTCCAAGTTTCCGCCTCATACAGTAGAATTGTAATAATTATACTCAATAAGTGATTGTACACAATGAAGAACATCAAACATTTAAAAAATACACACATAAATTAGAAAAAAACTTATATTAAAGTTCTTTTTGCTTAAAAAAGAAAACCATGACAAATTAATCCTTATAATTTTCCATCAAAATTTGTCTGATTTTATTGTAGATTGATCCTTTAAATGGCAAATGGAAACAAGTTTGATTACTTAATCTTTTCTTTAATATAAAAGTGCAGTGTTTTCTTTTTAAATGTGAAAAAAGGAGACAATAAAAATAAACCCTAGCAAGAAGTAGTAATAGATAGTTATAAAATAAAAAGCCCAGCATTATAATTTAACCCGAAAATGAATACCAAAAAAAATAAACCCTTATTTAATTGAATAAAATAAACTCATTAAGTCTGAGATTAGTCTTCCGGTTTTAAAGATGTAAGGATTAAGTTAAACTAGTGTTCTTTTTTAGTCATCTCTAATGAATTCTCATTTCGAACTTTTCTCTTCTATACGAGCGCGTGGGTGTATTCCCCTCTCTATGATCGCTTTCTATCTAGTTACCGTGATGTATATACAGATATTTTGTAGTAGTAAAAAATTTGTACTTATTTCCTTTCTTCATGTCTCAGTTTATCAAATGGTTTAAATAATCCTGTTGGTACATATTTAGATACGATGGCGACGACCTTTGACAGGAACAGGTCAAATAAATGAGACGAACACACATGTACACACTAAAATATCAATACAAATGTTTATTTGTTAGTGCGTATGCATGTTGCTTCATATATATTTGCCACTTCTAGTGACCTCTAAATATAGAAGATGAAATAATCACACTCAAACAAATAGAATTGTTTCCTAATATCATTATAATCTTAATGTTATCTTTCCCTTCTCTTACATTAGCACTATTATTAAAATTGTGGAAATAAACGAGTTTATTAACCTTGATAAAACTAATATAAGAAGATAATTACAACATGTCAAAACTTATATCATTAAAAGAGAAAAGTAATGCTACCCGTAGACTAAATAAAACTATCTTATTAATTTCCTTGTATAATTAATTAGAAATGTTTATTTTACTTCGTTAGTAACTAATTTTAAGTAATAACAAAACAGGTCTATCAATAATTGGATGACGTCCCTGTAAAAAGAAATGAATTTTTTTTTATAATTTGCATGGAAATCTCAAAAATAATGAATATGAATAACTGAAAAGAAGGAATGTTTATTCAAAGATTTCTTCTTCATTGAAAGATCTTAATCTTTTCCTAATGATACAATAAGTGTTTTCCGTTAACTATAGAATACTACAGGGTACTATAATAAAATTTTATGGATCATTTCATTCTAAGACTGAGTAAGAAGTTTCTAAACAGTAGGTTCATCTTTAAATATTTGTAGTACATTAAAGTAAAAAATCTTTTATAGGAATTTGTTAGAAAATGTAGCTTGATTGTAATAAGTGATGTAAGTAAACAAGATTAGTGACTGATATTGAGTGAGCGTTGGTACACTGATATTTCTGTTCCTATCATCAGTGAAAACCCGACAGTTGCTGCTACCTTGACGTGGTGGTCGGGCTTGCCTATCGTGATGAACCAATCGAGCCATAGTGGCTGGAATAATCGTTCCTCAAGGTCCTACCATACTAGGCAGGTCGATTGAAGAGCGGTAAGACTAAAAGCAGCAAACCCAAAGTCCGAAGGCGAAGTCGTACTGCTGACTGTACAGAGGTGTGACGACAGTAAGGTGTTTCCTTCAGACAACCAGCATGACAGTGATGCTGCCTTCCTACTAGAAGGGGTGGGGTTAGAAAAGGTCGACCCTACAAATGCACACCTCGTCTTATCCCACGAATATCCGTCTCCGGTGGTAAGGTTCCAACAAGTACGGAGCTAACACAAAAACTACCCAGAAAAGGTCGTGTGTGACCGACCTCAAGCAGTTGTCCCTTGGGCACTGCGGTCACGATCTCAGGTCATCAAGACCACTTCTAATCGAATTTCCTTTTCAAGTACCTCTAGAAGAACCCTTCCACGGTGTGGGCAACCGGGAAGTGATAACTGCCCTCATACCTCTAACAGCACTCAAGAATAATGTATTCATCAGTAAAAAGCTAATCATCTATTTAGGTGTATTTCTGTTTTTATTTAGAAGAATAAATAAATAATAAGGCTTTACATAAGTTGGTAAGACATCTGACATTCTATGGTTTGACAGTAAATACGACTTTGATTGATAAATAGTCTAATATTCAAATGACTGTCAAGTTGCGTTTCATTGGTTCCTATTACTGAGATGGATATACACTTAGAAAATAACAAAAGTACCGCCATGTTATGAATAATAGTGCTATTTACTTCATATTATGAGGATTATAGTTCATAAATATAATTTTCTAGTGGAAACTAGTAATGTATACATGTTTATGATACTTTAAGATGTGCTAACGTTGATAATCACAGGATCTCACATATATAATGGAAGATTTTATGAACTCTTCTCTTCTAGAATCATAAAAAAAAGATGAAGTAATTATCGAATAATTATCAGTCATCATAAATGATAAAAGAATAGTGATTAAGTAATAGAGTTCTTTCATTAATTTAGGTAAATTGACATCATAATGAATGATTCACAAAAGTAATTAATTATTATTAATTTCATAGTTTTTATTACTGATTAAGAATGAACATTTGCAACTTCGAAAGAAATGGATTATTTAGCGGTAAAATTGAGCATCACTAACGATCACCTGATGTTGAATATTATTTTTGTACAGGTCACAAATTTGTCACATTAACTACTCTCTGTAAAACTGATCACTGTCATCATTGTGCTTCTGGCAACAGTTGAGAAACATGTATTACTATGGTAAGTTTTCATTATGATTTAACTGATACCTTCACTAATGTACTGGTTCAAAGCATCCTTATCTAGAAGTTAAGTGCTCGCGTGCGAGACCGAATGTCAGGGGTCTGAATCCCGCGAATGGGATCGTCGATGCGCGCTGTTGAGTAGTCCCATACTAGGACGAAACCGTGTTCCAGTGCTTCCAGGTTTTCCATGGTGGTCTAGCTTTAATTGACTCATGAAATCAACCATTAAAGTATCTTTATCGAATAACAGATTAATGGTAGATCCATTTTTTATTCACTATGGATACAAATGAAAACAATTTTGTTCATGTTTTAGATTCTTTGAAAATTTATTCCTATGAAAATCAAATATAATTATGGTTTAACGACTAGTATTTCATTATTAAATTTATGAGTAGGAAGAATAACTATGATTTCAGAAGTCATTGATATGCACACTAATAAATCCCTAACTAGAAATTCCATGGTTTATTGGTTTAAAATAGTTTTAAAATAAACATTGTCTTCAAAAATCTCAGATTAGGGATTACGAGCATAACAACAACAATAGTTATAATTATTACTAGCAGTGAAACATTTTTGCGGCATACCATTCTTATCTGGTAAATCGAAATCAAACAAATTTAATCTCCTCAGTTGATTCGCGATGTTGACCGTCCATCTTTTATTGCTTGCAGTGAATAATTGTCTCACACTTAACATGATTGAACTCCACCAGTCACTGCTCCTCAATAGAACCCCAGCAATTACATCTTGAAACCAATGAAATAATTAATAACTTCAAACAATCAAGAATGGCCGTGTAATTTCGTAAACTAATTGAACTTAGATAGGTGTACCGTTTGAATCTCAATTCGGTAGTTTAAAGGTTTAGCGCACGTGCGCTGGACGAAAGCTCCTAAGTTTTATTTCTTATGGTAAAATCGTAGATGTGTTTTATTGAGGAGTCTCACGTTAGGGTGAAACAACTACCCAGTGTTTCTTAGTTTTCACTGGTTGTCTAGCTAAGATCAGTTTACGACTTAATCTATAAAAATTCTACTTAAAATGAAGTGAATATCAATATGACTGAAGCTTTCAGTTGATTTCGTTTAATATTAGAAAATGTATAATAATTTGTAAAGTAAATATAATGATGATAATCATATAATACAAAGAATAAGGAAATTGAATAATAATAAGAAGAATGTAAACTTAGAAATCATTGTGAAATTTAACAAAACAATAAACAAAAAAAACTCAATGAAGTTTAAATGCCACGAGCAATAGAAATAAATTTAAAGAAAAAAGAAAAAGGGAATACACATTTAGTTACTAACTTTATTACTACTATTGTTACTAAACTTGGACACTATTTTCTTTTGTGTGTATGTGTGTGTAATGAAGTAAAAGACAATTCAATAAGAAAGCAAAACAGAATAGACAGTATTTCCTTTTTCTTTCTTTTACTGATCACTTAAGATGGTATACTTGTAAATATTTATTAAACATGTGTGTTTGTAAGGTTTAAGATTATAAATTGTATAGATACCTATTTATATCTATGTATGGTTAGTTGTCTAGGTAATTCAATTTTAATTTACTTTCAAGAGTAATGTAATGATGAAGGTCAGTGTTAAATATTTTTCTTCTTTCTTTATGTTTAGTGATCTTTTGAATGAATGACATATTGACTTTACATGTGATATATTGTGATAGATTTTCATTCTTATACCGTAACACACAATAACTATAATGGGGCTAATAACAGTTGTTAGTAAATACTTTTGTTCTTGGTCAATTTCTGTAATGGTAAAATGTAAATTCAATGAATCAGTTTTTAACTTACGATATAATATGATGAAGTATCGTTCTATTCATGTAACTTGATACATACTTTTTTCTTTTCAAGTTTATACCTACAGAACATATGGTTTGATTATTAAATTGTTTACAATGTACCTAAAGATGATTATATGTATATATGAGTCAATTGATGTATATTGAAAACACTATGCTTTTTATTGAAAGAAACAGTGTTTTGTAAAAAAAAATGACTTTGGCTCTTAATTGTAACAATCTAATAGATGTAATATGATGTATACAAGTTCAATGGATGACATTTGAAGTTAGTTTTACCCCAGTATCAGTGAGATCACTTTTCATGAAATCTGATTTTAAGATCATTTGATGGTATGATTTTAGATTATAAGTTTTCTATCAATAGCCAATTCAATGTTAATTCTTCATGATCTCTTGAATATTTTAGATGAGGTCCTAACGAAAACATAACAGTGTAATACTGGTTTACGGACTTAAAGGCTTTTAAGCGTGGAGTTATATAGTTTTGTCATTTTGTTTCAAATTTTCGAAATTTAGTCGCCAACTGAGGGGATTCATACCAGGAGACTAATCATGATGTTTTATATGTCATTTCGACCTAATAGATTGATCTGAGAGTGAGACACTTTATGTTAACGCGTAGATCTTGAAAAACCAAATATCTAATGTAAATACTAAAGATTTTGAAGTATACTTACATAATTGAAGCCGATACTTCTAACTAATGCGGTGTATCTCCATGTCAAACTTATTTTAACAAGAAAACTAATATTCAGCAAAAATAATTTTCAAAGATTTTTGAAAACCATGATTTGCACATAACAACGCCCAATACATAGAAACTAGTCAGTCATGAAATACAAGTGGTATCTGGAATTAAAAGAAACACCACAATCATTATAAGCAAAGATGGATGGTGGCTAGCACTGGAATCCAGGACGCGCGTTTCGTCCTATTTCGGACTCGTCAGCTGAATGTACCTGCATCTCAGAGTTGATGTTCACTTTGGGACTTGAACCCAGTAACTTTCGCTTCAAAAACCATCGCGTTATCCACTGGGCCACTGAGTCCTGATAGCTACTTGCTTGTGAAATGGGGTGAAATTTAAATACACTTAGTATTGTTTGTTTGAATCTTTCTATTGATGTTTAGGACTGCAACTGATCAATCTCTTATTGGCATAAATGCATACTGTGCGTATTGCCTCGATATAGCCTTATTTCACAAGCATTATAAGCAAAGATGGATAGTGGCTAGAAGTGGAATCCAGGACGCGCGTTTCAGTTACACCACAGTTTATTCGATCCATGATTTACATTCCATTCAGTATTGTTCCTAATGATTAATATCTTAGAGAACTGTTTTCAAATACATACAACTGAAGACATTTGTTCATACAATCTAACATACTAACATTTAACTCGTATTCAATGTAAGTTATTACTTCTTGTAAGACTTGATTCTAATTTTAAAAAAGTTTCCAAAGGAAACTGTTTTCTTGGCCAGTTATTATGAATGAATTTTGTAATCTATTCATCAGCTGCATTTTGATCTGGTCTGATCCCAGTTTCATTCATGAACTCTGTATAATATCTACAAATTTCATCTAATTATCTATTCACTAACAAAAAAAGTGTTTGTTATATGTATTATATAAAACTGACCATAATTTATTTAAATCTTTAATCAAATGAAACATGGATCAGTGATTAAAGGATTTGCCTCAGAATCTTCAATGTCTAACATTTACAACATAAAGTATACTCTCCTGAAAATTTTTGTTTAGATTATAAAATTTAATTGAATGGAAAAATTTTTTTTTCATTTAATCTCTAGGCTTATAATGATTAAATTAGTAAATTAGACTTCAATCTGTTTCAGAATTATACGAAATTATAATTAAGGCTAATGAGGTATCCGTAATGATATTCATCATTATGACATGAGGTAATTTAAATTATTTATTCATACAACGAGATGAAAGTATCAGTATGTGTCTAATATACACAAACTTAGAATAATGATGGGGTACCACTGAAATTTCTATATTTTACTGATTAAGTGAACCACGTGTCAAAAATTTATTTTAAAAAAAAATGGAAGAAAAGAATAAAATAAGAAAGTTAAACTTTCACTTCTTGTAAAAATTTTCAAATTTTCTCATCCCTATAAACATTTTTTTTTTTTCCTTTTTGTGAACTCCCATCGAGTTTTGTTGCGTAAGCAACCATAATAACACATGAACACACACACACACCCATGTAGAAATATAAATGTAAATTTATTCTTTGTATATTTATGAAAAAAAATTTTACGGTTGATTTGCTTTAGGCATTTTTGTGATAAATTACAATTTTTTTATAGACAGATGTTCCACAGTAGGATGTATGAACATTGATGATGATTATTATTTTCCTTTCTATAATAGACTAGTTAATTTATAAAGATAACTTTATTTTTAACACTATTCAATGAAGCCCACCTATGACGATTATTGCAACATGATTAATTTTTATGTATATCTAAGCTTATAAGTCAGTAGAAACGATGCTTACATATCGACAGACGATTTTTTAAAATCCTAAAACAAATTTTGACTCTTTCATCCCAGTAATTGTGCAAAAGATAATGCGTTTACTCATTTTTTTTCTCCTTAATTAAATGTCATTTTTGAATATAAATAAAACGAATTTTAGGGGATCTAAAATGTTGCTTTCATTAGTTTTTCTTCTATTCAAAACAATTTACTAAAATTCTACTCTTAGTAAGTCAGTATTTGAAAATGGTAAGTTTGTTATTTGTTAACCATGAAATTCACTTTAATATAAAGTAGTGACTGATATTGTATTTAAAGATTTAATGTTGAGATTCTGATCAACTTTAATGGATTAAAAGAACAGATAAGTTTCTTCATAAATTGGAGGAAATTTGAACATTTTTCTAATCACGTTAGTAGCAAGAGAGGCATCTAACAATGGGATTTAATGATGAACACGCTAAGTAACAACTTAGTAGACCTTGGACAATTTCACCAGTGGGTTTCGATCCACTAGTTAGAATTTAGAAGAGTGCACAATTAGTATAGATATATTGGCTAAATGTATTGAAGGAAGTCAAGTTGGACGTGAGTAAACGTCTATAAATGAAACCGGGTTTCGAGTGTTCTATAACATAACCAATAATATAGAGATTAGTAAACCGTTACAAAATATTCGTAGTGATATAGGGATCACCATGCAACTCAAAAACTCTGGGAGAAATGTCTTAATGAGTATATGATTTGTAGCTCCGAAAAGTTCTAAAATATGATGAAACACTTGACTTATTGTGCTGGCTGCTATTTATTTGTATTTTGACATGTAGACGATAAGTTTGTAACAGGAATAAATATCATTTAGAAATCCTATTTGAGATACATAAATTACACATTTCACATACCATGACTACCCAACAATAAATGAATATGACATATAGAGTCAAGGATACAATAAATTTTTTTCGAAGTTCGCTAATCACTCTCAGTTTAAAAAATATAACAAAAAGGGTATTTAATAACCAGCATGCTTATGGATGAAACTGTCATGTAACACACATATATAATTCTTAAATGTATCTACATTCCTAATCCTTGATCATCTTTCGTAATATTTGGGGTCAAATAAGTAGCGTCATACGGAATAAAACTCAATAATATCCTATCCTTTGAAGGTATTTATCACTTTAGCTACTTTACTGAAAGTTTACTAGGTATCGTCAAAAAATGAAAGTAATGGGAAAATTAGAATTATACCTATTTTTGACAAATTATGTCTATAATAAGAACTAAGTAGTCATTTTCTACTTTTTAGTTTTTGATTATTGTTAAACTAATTATTAAGTTCAACTGAACTAACTTACGTATTAAGTTTCTGAAGTATAGTCTTAAATAGTAATAAAGTATTATTTCATTTTAGGTAACCAGAATACTGATTTATTCTTATTTCGATAAAGCTATTAGCATGAAGTGACGGGAACAGATAGATTAATTTAATGTCTATTGAACAAGTCAACGATTATCTAGGCTCACTAGCTCAATGAATAACATGTCGGCTTTTGAAGCAAACGTTTAGCGTTTGTCTCATTATAAATGTCAACACTTGGAAGCAAGTATATCTAGCTAGTGAGTCCGATATAGGATGAAACATGCATTCTGTATTCCATTACTAGCTACTATCTAGGTTTAATAGGTAACAATGGATAAGTATAAATATTTGAACAATTCACTTAGGCTCCACGTGTGCCAATGAAAACCGATTGATTGTGGTTCTTAGCACAAACAACAGAAAATACAAACCCCTACAACTTAAACAATGTTATCATTTGACATGTACACCCAGTAAATTTAATTTGTTTTAAAAAAGTTTCGCAAATAAATTGATTTGCTGTTAAATGTATATCTGAGACTTTTTAAACTTGCAATGTATATCTATTCAACTAGCAGATGTCCAAAGTGTTCGCCTTTAAATTTAATATAGATAAATTACTAGCCGTATATAAAGTTTATGGAGATTGTTGAACAATTGAAAGTTAGGAAAAGCCGAATAGTACTTTCGTTCTAGTATCAAAATCCCTAGCAATAACCATCCACGACCCCACTGTGAATGTAACCCAGAACCTTCACGTCTCATAGTTACCGCTTAACATTTAGACCACTGAGTCAATATCCAATAGTTTATTGCTGAAGTGTCCCATTCTGGTAGAAAAAAGCCGTTCAGTGCTTTTTGAATTTTGATGACCATTTAATTTAGAGTAATTACATCATTCTTTGGAATTCTGTTGTCTATTACTTAATCATAGCCATTTCAATTCCTTAGGTTCTTCAACTTTCAAGCTACATTTGTTATTCATGTTCCATTTTATCAAATCATAATCTATATTTCATGTATACATTATATAAAATGAAATCTAATAATCTTTAGAGGACAGATAATAATGGCAAATCATCAAGTTCACATATTAGAAATAAAACCTTCCTTTAAAGATTTTCACATCCCAGTTATCGTTGTCATAGTTGTAAAAATCTGTTGTCTGATATTTTATGTGCTCATTATTCATGAATACAACTTAAATATGATGTGTTGATACAAATTAATGATAACGATATTATCAATGATAAAATGAACAGTATTTAAACCACCATTGAAAACCTGGAAGCACTGGACGGCCGTTTACGTCCTATTGTGGAACTCCTCAACAGTGTGCATCCACAATCCCGCTCGCGGGATTCAAACCCAGGGCCTTTGAACTCGCACGCGAACTCTTAACCTCTAGACCATTGAGCCAACATCCAGTACTTCCAGTTTTCGATGGTGATCTAATATCTATCGGTTCATGATCTCAATCAAAAACATAATCATCTCCACAACCCACACTGATAGAAACAGTATTAATCTATAGTCTAGAATCATGATAATGAGACTCATGGGGAAAATTCCACGAAATCTATGGTATATAGGTTATTTTACTGTGATAATCAAATTAATGATCTCGTTCATAAACACAAATGATTATACCAAAAGAAACATAAGTTTAAACGATGTAAATGTCCAGACCATATTATAATTGATTCAATCTTTATTTACATAAACTTTCAATTATGGTCATTCCATTTTATTCAGTCTATTCATTAAACAAATAATCACATTTAAAACTTATTTCTTTTCATCTTTAAAACCGTATATATAGAAGCATTCAATGTTCAATTTATTATTAGAAAAGAAAAAAAACACGATACCATCATAAGAGTATCATTGAAAAGAGAAGTGAAATAAATAATCCCCCCCCGAAAAAAATTAGTTTAATTCAATTTTCGCAAATTTTTTTCTAAAAGTTCACTTCATTAATTTAATTGTTTTATTTATTTTACTTAAAATAATATTTTAATGATAAGTTAGTAATTATTTTCAAGGTTATTTCTCTTACAGTACAAATTACATACCTTGAACACATGGTTAGTACACCCCTTTATGCAAGTATGTATGTGTGCGTGTGCATGTGTCTATGTATTAAATCAGGGGGAATATGAACTAAAGTAAGAATTACACTACTATATATACTTGTGCAACTGAATAATAAACTTTTTTAAAATCTTTTTTTTATTTTTTAATTTATAAAAAATATATATTAATCTAGTAAATAGATCGGATCAGATCACACGCAATCTCTTTTAAATATCTTTCTTATGGATCATTAGTTAACTGTTTATTTGTGTATTGGGTTATTTTTTCTCATATATATATATATACGTATAATTACATGTGTTTGTAAAGATACGAATTAAAAAGTGAATGTTAATTGAATGTCATGTGCTATTTATTTATTTATCCATTGGAAAAAAATACAAAAAACAAAACACAACAACACAAACTAACAGGATTTAGTTAGACAGGTTCATAACATTAACCTACCTATGACGTAACAATAAAATTGATTGAAAGTAAAACTTTCTTTTATTGCGTTTTTTTTGTATCATTTTATTTATGATATAAAAATAAAAACTACTGATTTACTGATAAATTATTAGTTCTTTTTCAAAAGTTATATACATATATTAATGTTTGTTTAATTAAGGTCAAATGTTAAAAAGTAATCATTGAGAAGGAAGTACATTTGTCTACGCCTACTTTTATTATTATTGTGAAACATGTAATAATATAGTTTACTTGACAATTACAGAATAAATGTTAGGAAAAATATACTATGTATATTCAATTGCCTTTTATATATTAGATATTTCATTTTAAATGATATATAAATAAATAATAAGCATATAAGATGGTGGTCGGAGAGGTAGTCAACAGGAAACTCTGGACATAAGTTTCGTGCTACTTGGCATTCGTCAGCAGAGTATACTTGTAATCTTGAGGGAAATGATGCTTTCTGACGGATTCGATCCCATGTCACCCAGCTTTGCAGTCAGAGACGTTACCACTGAGCTACATGAGCCGCGGCCGGCCTCTTGTGGGACTGAGGTGTATTTACAATTATATTTACAAATATCGAGTCACTTAAACCGGTGACCACATTGCAACTTGATCGATAGGACCTGACATAGATCACATTGATCACCACCCAGTGATCAACCAATTGTAAATAATAAGCATGCAGTTAACAACAATGTATCAGTGCAATTGACTAAATCACTTTTTTTCTAGAATTGAAGTAGACACTGATGATATTCGTCAAGAACAGACAATCAAATATCGATAGTTGAATGATCAATCCCAGAAAAGACTGTAGCATCATTCAGAAGTATCTGTTTCTGGTAACTTACAGTTCTTGACATCGAAAATGGGAAAATACAAAGCCCTACAAATCAATTTCATATATAGTGTATAAACTAATGGTTTTCTGGATTCATTAGGTCAGTGGATAACGCGTCGGCATTTGAGATGAAAGGTATTTTGATCAGATCTTGATGTGATCATCAACAATGGGAAATAAGTGCATCTTGCTAGTGATCTCAAAGTAGAACAAAATACACTCTGAATTCCACTGTTAGTTAATATTTAACTTTGGTTGTTTTTCTTGGTGTGCATTAATATCAGGTTGACTTAAGTGAAATCTGTTATAATTATTTTGTGGTTGTATCATATAATTATTTGATTATTTTGCTCGATGACAAATGAGAAGTATCCTTATGACACTAAAGGTCTTGGGTTAGGTCCCCAAATACGAAGTCATGGATGCGAACTTCTAAGGAGTCTCACCCTAGAACAGAACGGCCGTTCAGTACCTTCAGGTTTCAATGGTTGTTTAACTTAAATTGGTTCATGATTTTGATGAAATTCTACAATTTTCACAACCCCCAATGACAAAAATTATATTTGTTGCTGTGCACCATAAAATTTACAATCAAACATGTTTTTATGGTTTATTTATTAGCTCTCTGTTTGTTACTTTTCATAAAACCGGTTTTTTGAATTACATGAAGCATTGATTAATGTTCTCTACTTGGAATAAAAAACATAAATAGGGGTAACTATATAGATTGTATGAAAATAACAGTTTATTCCAAGGTGATTATATGTTTTAAAGCATGAGGATCCGATTCAGTGAGAGGATTGTATCGTACTTCTCACAAGACTAAAATATCTTGGATTGATTTTTCTATCTTGTTGCGAGTATGCACTTCTGAGATGTATCTATTCAGTCAAGATAAAGACCTATAGTTTTTCAATGATTTTTCATACAATATCGTTTGGAGATAAAAATAATTTCATCAGTCACACTAGAGTCATGAAGAGGAATGATTAAGATATAGATCAGAGTAATATCATGACGAATCATCTTTAATGCTTTAATACTCACTTAATATTCTCCATTTATATACCATTCATACAATGTAGATTCTTTGCACCTCATCATAAAATCATAAATATTAAATTAATTTAGTATTGTTTGTTTGAATCTTCCCATCGATGTGTTAGGACTGCAACTGGTCAGTCTCTAATTGGCATATGTGCATACCGTGCGTATTGCCTCAATATAGCCTTATTTCACAAGCATGTTAAGCAGAGATGGATAGTGGCTAGCATTGGAATCCAGGACGCGCGTTTCGTCCTATTTCGGACTCGTCAGTTGGATGTACCTGCATCTCAGAGTTGATGTTCACTCTGGGACTTGAACCCAGTAACTTTCGCTTCAAACACCATCTCGTTATCCACTGGGCCACTGAGTCCTGATAGCCACTTGCTTGTGCGAAAGGTACTGA
>NC_031497.1:10698311-10708511 GCF_000237925.1 Schistosoma mansoni
CTGGATTCCACTGCTAGCCACTATCCATCTTTGCTTATCATAAATATTGCTCAAGAAATATATTTCCTGAGGCAACAAAAGAATACAATATGAATTTACTATGTTAATGAAAATGAAGTGAGTAAATAATCTTTCTCAATTTATCTTATAGATCATTATTATTATCAACAGAGTTTTTATTTACCAAGAAAAACAACATTCCTATCATTACACCTCCCAATGTTTACAATTAAAACAAAAACAATGACAAACTAAAGATGGTGGCATGAAAAATGATATCAGTATACTAAAAAAAAAATTAGTGACAATGGTCTTATCAATAATTATCATTGATTGTTTCATTGTTATAAAGTATCATGAATAATACACCATATTTTCATCTTCTCACTTTCTCTATTTGTTTGTTTGTTTTCTTTCTGTTTGTTTTTTCTCTTTCAAAAATACAAAAAAAATTATTTGATAGTTATGGATATTTGTAAAACATGACTACACTTTAGATTAGTATTAAACTATTCTCGTATTTTCTCTTTTTTTTGTTTGACTCACATTTATACATACATGTTCATCAAGTTTATTTATATTTTATATTAATTTCAATGTTACGGGTACCAGGATAAATTAATAATATTCGATTGTGAAAATGAAACTTGGATTAATCAATGATCAATAGAATTATCCCCTATCATCAAAAATTTCTTTTTATGTTTTTATGGTAATTGTAGTAGTGTTAGTAGTAGTACTAGTAGTAGTTGTAGTTTATGTTTATGATGATGATTATTATTATTATTACCGTTTGTTTTCATTTATTTTACAGTTAACTATCTTACATTATTTTATATAGATATGTGGGATAGATACTTTGTGGTATACACGTGAATATAACATGTTAGTCCTATTCACGACTTCATTGAAGCGCCAACCAACCTAATCTAACTAAGATATGTTATTCTCATAAATGACAAAAAAGAATGAGAGAGGATCTATTTACAATCTTCATCATCAAATGAAACACGAACATGTTAATAATCATGTTAATAGACAGATGCCCTAACTGTATAGTTTTATATACAAATTATAATGGGAAATAAATGATGAGTAGACTAAGATCATTTTATTATCTTTAATCAACATGATAACCTTGTCCATATTCATACTTAACTTAAAGTTTTTATACTTGCTTTTTTCTAATTTGAGATTGTTTAAAGTAGATCAGGTTGTGTATTAGAAAAAAACAAAATAATAATAATAACTGCGACTAGATGAAAATGATTTGAAGTAGAGTTTCTGCTTTTCTTTCTTCCTTTCCTTCTTCTTTAATAAACCATTTTTTAAAAAAAGAAAACAAAACACCCAGATGGAATAAACAAACAAATATTCTCACAATCATAATTCGTAGATCGTTTTATACTGTGCGATAAAAATTACTTGTATTTTATGGAAAAAAAAAACTATAAACTCTATACGGGTAAGCAAGAAGAATGTTTTCAATAATTTTATGTAAGTTGTGTAGAGTTCAGAACTGTTCAGAGTGAATGACAAACAATGATGATATTTTAAAATATAATGTAGATTTATGCGATTCAGTAAACGTGGTCCATCAAGCTGTTATCCAATAACAGTATACAAAGAGAAATAAGGTATATCTGATTGTAATTACTTGAAGTTAGTTGTGGTATATAGTTTGTAGTTCTATGCTGAATTTATACACTTACATCATACACAATTAGTTGGAGGCAATAAACAGGAAACTTTATACCCAAGATTTACTAAAGTGTTCACTTGTTATGAAAATGTATTTGGAATCTTGAGCACAATATTTCTCTTGTGGGATTCAAATCCATGTCACGTGCATTAACAACCAAAAATCATTGAGTATTTTGAGTCTCAAATGAACTTTTTGTAGAACTTATATCTTAAATATTGATTGATAAGAGACTATTGTCTCATTTGTCTAGTCTTGAATGCCTATCGAATTATACCAAAATGATATACTGTTGAGTTGCTTCGAAAAGGAGACAAACTTCGCGTATTCTAAATTAGTGTTGTATTTTTTTATAACGTTATAATCTACTGAAATACATTTAGACCAAATTATTTGTAAGCATAATAATTCCATTTATATTTCTCATGTAAATATAATTGGCTAAAGTAATTTGTTGAAATATACACATTTTTGAACATTGAATTAACTGGTAAAAGGAAATTATTAATGTATATATGAATGGATTTCATTAGGAAATGAAATCTCAACTGGGGAATCGTTGAAAACTGATGAACACTGAACAATTCATTACCCTAGTTTGGTAGTTTTTAAGAGTGATCAATTATGACCAAACAGGCGATAAAACGTAAGATTATTCGATTTCGTGTGGTTACTAATGAGTGTTTCCAACTCTAAACAATTCATTACGATACAAGATGTAAACATCTCTTTCAAATTCTATGTTTCCCAATACTTACTTATGCCTGTTACACCTTGTGGAGGAGCATAGGTCGCCCGCCAGCATTCTCCACAGGATTCTGTCCTAGAAAATCCCTCCCAGCTCATTCCAGTTGCTATTCATCCTTTTTATGTCTGCTTCCAATTCTCAATACAGTGTATTCTTTGGTCTTCCTCTTTTACGTTTCCCCTCAGGATTCCTATTTAGCGCTTGCTTCGTGATACTGTTTGATGATTTCTTTAACGTGTGTCCTATTCACTTCCAACGTCTTTCCCTAATTTTCTCTCCAGCTGGAGGCTGATTTGTTCTCTCCCACAATAGGCTGTTGCTGATGGTATCCGGTCAACGGAAATTGAGTATCTTGAGTAGACAATTGTTTATAAATACTTGTACCTATCGATGATGGTTGTGGGAGTTCTTCAAGTTTCAGCTCCGTACAGTAAGACTGTCTCGACATTCGTATTGAAGATTCTGACTTTGTTATTGGTTGACAGTTGTTTTGGGTTCCATATGTTCCTCAACTGTAGGAATGCTGTCCTTGTTTTGACAATCCTCGCCTTTACATCTACATCAGATCCTCTTTCTTCACAAATAATGCTACCCAGATACGTCGAAGACTCCTCATCTTCCAGAGTTTTTCCATCACGTGTGATTGAGTTGGTGTTCTCTATGTTGTATTTGGGGATCTTGCTTTTTCCTTTGTGTATGCTGAGGCTTACTGCTGAAGAAAGTGCTGCTGTACTGGCTATTTTCACCTACATTTGTTGCTGTGTATGGGATAAAAGGACCAGGTCATCTGCGAAGTCCGAATCGTCTAGTTGCATTCAAGTTGTACATTTTATTCCGTGATTCCCTTCAGATGTTAAGGTCTCCATAACCCAGTCAACCACCAGGAGAAAGAGAAAGGGGGGAGAGTGAACAACTTTGACTCTGGTCCTTACTTGGAATGAGTCTGTCAGCTGTCCTCCATGTATCACTTTGCACTGTAATCCGTCATACGAATTCCGGATGATGTCGACGATCTTCTCAGTTGAACTATAGTGTCGAAGAAGGTTCCATAATGTTCTCCAATCCACACTGTCAAATACCTTCTCATAGTCAATGAAGTTTATGTATAGTGACGAATTCCATTCGATTTATTGTTCAACGATAATCCTTAGTGTCGCGATTCGGTCTGTGCACGACCGGTCCTTACAAAATCCGGCCTATTGATCTCAAAGTTAGGCGTCTACTGCGTCTTTCATCCGCTTCAGCGACACCTTGTCGAAAACCTTTCCTGGCACCAGTAGTGGTGGGATTCACTGCTCTACTTGTCTTCTTGTTTTTCCTTTCTTGAATCTTGTCCAGCATTTCGGTGGAGACCCACTCCTTATGATTATGCTTGTTGCGGCTCAGAACCTCCTGACACGTTGAAGTTGGTGCTTCTTTGATCCGTTTCTAATTGTTTTCTTATTTGAGTAGATCTTGTAAGGCTTGGAACCTGTTTTTGAGAACTGTCGTAAATTCGTTGAGTTTATCAGTATCCCGAAGGAAGGCTGTATTGAACCTTTGTAATGCTGTTTGTCCAGTTGTCCAGTGTTTCTTTAGCTTCAGTTTCATCTTGTCTACAACCAGCTTGGGTTCAATGGATTTCGTTGATTCCGAGAACCATTAGGTTGTACCTCTTTACTTCCACAGCTATTTGATTGGTCCTCCTAGTCTCTCACATTGTCCGAAAATTCTATGTACCTATAAAAATTGTTGCTGTGGTTGTTAGATGGGGCATCGGCTTTGTGACTTCCGAAGATTCTCGGCTTTCATCTTGAGCCATCATAACTCTTCACTAAACTCGGAGTTTAGAGTTTAAATGGTTTAGTTTGTTTAATCTAGTTGGCATTATTTTAGCAAGATCCTTTCCTACGGGATGGGGTTGATGACCACATGTCCAACTCTTCTCGTTTACCCGGCATTGGGACCATCAGTAGCCCTAGAAGAGTTTCAGGCTGAGTTATGTATCCCTATAAACCACTAATTTTAATTTCTTTACAGATTTGGTTGTGATAACGAATAAAACTTTCACAGGTGTTATAAATGTATTTATGTGGGTATCTGTTTGTGTTGACCTAATATAATTCATATTTATATAAAAAAAATAAAGGTTTAGAAATTATGTCATTATTATGAATGGTGTACTAACATTTTCTGTGTTGGGTTGGTTATTTTTATAAACAACTGTATATAATCCTACATAACATTATAATTACTGGTGTAATTTAGAAATGATTTCCATGGGGAAATCCAAAAATATATATTTCTGTTCGTGATAGTTTCAATCCATCATGGGAATAAATATATGGAACATTATATGGATTAAAAGTTATATTTATTTTCTTGTATCAGATTACATTCATGAGAATCCTAATTAAATAACACCCGTTTATTAAAAAAAATGTGTTGAATGATCATAACTTTGTGTGGGTTCGTGTATGCTTGTTTCAGGGTGAAAGATGGAAAAGAAGAAAGAAATTGAAAACCGTACGAAGAGAAATATAGAAAATCTTCTGATCCATACTTTTGAAATTCTATATGTAGAGAATAACAAATTACATAGAGTTGCAGATTAAAAATAGTTTGGTAAATATGTAAGAACCTAAGTTTATTAAAATGAATTATAACTAATGAATCCAGTTAGACTAAATGTATACAATTAAATCTCAATAATAAGTAATATATCAGAAGACGTTTGGTGGAGATCTTAGTAATTTTTTGTAGAGTTGAGACCATGAATCAATTGGAGCTAAACCACCATCGGAGAAAACCCTGGAAGCACTGGACGGTCGTTTCGTCCTATCATGCGACTCCTCAGTAGTGCGCATCCACGATCCCACACCCGTGAGATTCGAACCCAGGACCTACGGCTCAGTGGTCTATCGGTTAAGTGCTCTGGCGCGAGACTGGTAGGTCCTGGGTTCGAATCTTGTGAGTGAGGGATCGTGGATGCGCACTGCTGAGGAGTCCCATATTAGGACGAAATGGCTGTCCAGTGCTTCCAGGTTTTCCATGGTGGTCTAGCTTCTATTGACTCATGATCTCAACTCTATAAAAAATAAGAAATATAACTAGTTATTCTTTAGATTTAATCCTTTTACGAAAGAAGGATACAGTTTGATGATATATTTTTCTATTCAAAGATGAAACACTACAATCTATGAAGAGGTAAACGGTTGAATCGTTTTACTAATTAAGTAATTCAACAAGCGATAAAATGTCTTAAGATTTAAATTATGAACTCACTAGGCAAAATGGTTCCACCTATTTGTGGTGATGATCTATTTTTTCTATTTTCAAAGATGGATGCCTTTTCATCATTTTGCGATATTAACTCTATAGCTGTTAGTTGTATAAGTGAACTAAATTTATTCGTATATACACATAAAAGTATGTATGAGTTAGAAGTAACTGTAAAGACAATGCACGCTAATCTATTTAGATCACGATATACATAGTAGAAAAAGAAACTAATCTCTATTTCTGAAGAGGAATAATTAATCATACATAAAGACATCAGATAAAATATGATATGCAAAGGATCAGTTTACATAAATTTGAAAGGGGTATTTTCAATATGTTACACTGAAAGGAAAAAATGTGTGTTCACCGTTTTTTTCTAAAAAAACTTTTCTTCATACAAACGACTTGGATCAATAAAGTAATCAACGTTATTCAATATTCAATAAATGTAGTATCTGCCATTTGATGGTTGTAAGGCGATTAAAAAACGGAAATGTTGAACAGAAACATTGATGATGACTTCATGAATAAGTTTCATCGTACAATATTCTTTTTGTGATTAGACAAATTCATACTAGAATTTGACACACTACTGTATTAGTTTGCATTGATGAAATTCTTAATATTATAAAAATGGAGCAAAGAATTTAAACTTCACCCCATTGCGCAAGCAGGTGGCTATCAAGACTCAGTAGCTAAGTGGATAACGCGATGGAGGTAAACAGTACTGAATTCGAGTTACGGAGTGAGGTCAACTCTGAGATGCAGGTACACCCGGCTGATGAGTCCCAAGTGGGAAGAAACTCTCGTTCTGGATCCCACTGCTAGCCACCATCCATCTTTGCTTATGAAATATGAAAATATTTAAAAATAATTAATGGAAAACATAATGAAGTAACTATAGAAAATGTTTATTTCAAAAACAGAAGACAGCCATGAAATTTAGTTTTGGTAAATATCGAATGGATTTACATTTTCCTATTGCTATATCTTCATTAACTTCGACTTATGTTTTTACACCCTGTGCCTTAATAATTATTAACATTGTTTGTATACGAATCAGACTAAACAAAAAAGGCAAGCATCTGGTCAATCATTTCAGTGTGGTTTGAGAAGATCGATTCATTACAGATACTTTCATTTGGCATGTGTGTGCATGTCCATGTGTATATGTGTCATGCGGATGAATTGATGAGAAACCCTTGATGATGGTTTTCTTTAGCTATTAGTTTTTTTCCCTTATTTTCTCCCTCTCTCTATCTTGTTGATAAAAGAGGTGCACCTAGAATTCGTATTTCAGTAAAATTTACAATGCCTCCGAATTTTTTAGTTGGAATCAACTAACTTTTTATCATTGTAATTTATCTAATACAATACAATATCCTAGTTTGAATGTATATAAATGTGTATACCTTTGTATACCCATCCGTTATTTGTGACTAATAGATCATTTTACAGCCTTAGGTGATATTGTATAAACTTCATTTCTTTTCTTACTTTCTGCATATTCTTATTTTTATGATAAATAATAAAAAACAATGGAGAGAATAAAACAAAGCGAGAAAAACAACAGCAGTATGACAAGCAGTTTTTCCTCCTATATTCTTTAATATAGATTGTCAAATCCACATGTCAAAAATTGTCTAACTAAACAAAACACAACATTATAAATGTGATATTTTTGACTTGATACCTCTTTTGTAGTTGACTATAGCAGAAAAGATAGGAAATACAATGGAGACGATATCGATTTAGTATGAAACAACTGTCTAGATTAAAGTAAATAGTGTCGGCGAATAGAAAGTTAACAGAGACTGGATTCTTTAATGACAGTATAGAATAATAATGACAAAATGGGACGTAAAGAGACAGGCGTAGAGCGAAACAGTATTTGTTTTCTTTCTTAACGAAGTCCCAAATTTATTAGTTTTTTAAATGAATTTTTTTGACTAGAGTAGTCCGAAATAGATACTTTTTGTTAATATATACTTCATTGTACCTTCCTATGGTTAATATTGTTATAGCTGGTATGAATTCTCTGTTTTCTTAGGGAATGTTTATATATAACAGTCTTGAGATTGCATTCTACTAGCATTTATGTCAAGGAATTTGGAGGGTATTGTATTGTTTGCTTTTGATACATTATGTTTTTGTTCACAGTATTCAAAGCATTCAAGTTTTTGAAGACGGATGATTACTCTTGTAATTAAAAACAACTTATAGATAAACTAAATGGTATATAACTGGAAGTGGAATCCGAGACATGCATGCCACCCTATTTGGGACTCGCCACCTGAGTGTATTTGCATCCCTGAGTTGATGTTCATTGCAGGATTCGAATCAAGTGTTTCCTTTTTCGAACGCTCCAAAATAGATTCGGTTACATTCAACTGATGGGTTTAAAATAAGACTAAATGTACATCTCGGATTTCACTGCCAACCACGTTCTACCCATTATACACAAACTTATAACAATCCCAATATTGAGGCGATCCCAACATGACGCACATATACCAGATAAGACTGAGCAAAATTTAGTCAAAATATCGACAATGAGATAATCCCAATTATTACAAATTAAACTGTGGTGTGTGCTACTGATGTTGACAGACAAAAGTAGTATGTATCATCAATCGAAAGTGAAATGTCTGGTGGCAAAAGGTTAAGAAGATCATAGAAAAGTGAACGAGAACAGCCAGTGATAGGTGTGAAAACGATGGGGCAGTAGCATCTGAGATAATTGATTGAAATTTCGCTCTTACATTTTACTAAGAGATTCTGTGTGTTCAAATACTTTTGGTTGTACTCGCTGGTGTTCTCGTTCACTACAAAATTATCATTTATTCTGTTACAAAGTAATTTCAATAGTTTGATGAATTAGTTTCATTAAACAGTATTAAGATAACCCTTTGTAAGTAAAATATTTGATATGTAGCGGTAAATAAATCCCCAAAATCAATAGCTCTATAAGTCTTCGACATTTGATGCTGACCACATTAATTTTAATGGAATCACCTAGCTGAAGGTGCTCGGTCACGCATCCGCACCAGATCACAAGTGGAAACGCCGTGTTCAACTTCTTCTGTGATCACTAGGCATTTTAGATCTGTCATTTCTCGATATATTGATAGGCTATCAAATATTTCTTTGAACCTCTTAGCTTCTGACTTCTGATTTCACTGGGTTTGCACGTTTCGATTATAGAAGGTGTTACTGGTTAAGGTGTTGTCAAACTCCATCTTCAGATATATTGATAAATTTATTTCGATATATGATAATTAAAAGAGAGGTTTAAAGGTTAAGATCATATGAATTTAGGTGTTAGAATCTACATATTTTTTTCTAGTTCTTTGTCTTTATTGAAGGTAATGAGTGCTTTTTTCGATATTTCGACCACGATATTTTATTGTAAAAATAGATTAGAGAAATAATCGACTGAATGCAGATGACTTACTAACTATGGATGATGTATATATTTTATCTTGTCTATATTTTTTAAAATGATGATTCTCATGATTAACGTCTATATTTAATGTTGATTATATGTTTGAAAGTGAGTGACTATAAAACTGATGCTATATGTTTCAACTTACTTGGAAATTGCCGGCTGAATACACATATGCAGTAGCATTTTTATTCCCAGTTAAAAAAGTTTGGCATTCATAGTCTCGAAACTCATAGTGTTCAACTTCAGATTCAGTAGTCTCAATGACCGTCTGCTTGTTTAGTAGAATACGCACAAGTCTAAATGAAGAGTCCTTGACAGAATTATATTTTTTAATCACAATTAAAAATAGAATATTCATTATTTTCAATGTTAATTGAGTAACAAACAACTGACTGACCGTTGAGTAGTGATTGATTTCGTTTTTGTCTGGTCTTTTATAATGCTAGTTGAGTTCTATAGATCAGTTTGTAATATGTTCACTAATGTGAGTGATCGGATATCTCATGTATTACGTTGATATGTTAGATGGTCGCAAATATTCGGAGAGAAACACTTGTCTTTGGTTTAGTTCCATTTGGCATCCGTCAGTTGAAATATCTATAATCTTGAGGGAATTGTGAGGGAGCTCGATGATTCATGATTGCCAATATTTCATTCCTACAGGAGGTTAGTTTTAGTTAGGATAAATCATTGATAATGCGACAGACTGTGAAATTGTGATGCATGTAGGCATTTCTGACAACTGTTAACTGTCCCGAAACTTGGTCCAGGGTTTTCTACTCACTAACTTCAACCAAATAACAAAATAATGAACCAAAGTAGATTTTACACTGACATATATAGCCTCAGAGCTTTTGCTGACATGCGAACAACATTTTTTAAGCTATTAGTTCATCCAAAATGTGGAAAAATATCATATTTGTTTAACAACAACTCTATATTTCCAATAGTAAGCGTTGTTTTCAAGACACATTTATAATTCTAAAGTGAAAATGTTAGGTGAAATAATGTAAATGATGTTATTTTATACTTCTACAAATT
>NC_031497.1:10710511-10887942 GCF_000237925.1 Schistosoma mansoni
GTGATTCCATTAAAATTAATGTGGTCAGCATCAAATGTCGAAGACTTATAGAGCTATTGATTTTGGGGATTTATTTACCGCTACATATCAAATATTTTACTTACAAAGGGTTATCTTAATACTGTTTAATGAAACTAATTCATCAAACTATTGAAATTACTTTGTAACAGAATAAATGATAATTTTGTAGTGAACGAGAACACCAGCGAGTACAACCAAAAGTATTTGAACACACAGAATCTCTTAGTAAAATGTAAGAGCGAAATTTCAATCAATTATCTCAGATGCTACTGCCCCATCGTTTTCACACCTATCACTGGCTGTTCTCGTTCACTTTTCTATGATCTTCTTAACCTTTTGCCACCAGACATTTCACTTTCGATTGATGATACATACTACTTTTGTCTGTCAACATCAGTAGCACACACCACAGTTTAATTTGTAATAATTGGGATTATCTCATTGTCGATATTTTGACTAAATTTTGCTCAGTCTTATCTGGTATATGTGCGTCATGTTGGGATCGCCTCAATATTGGGATTGTTATAAGTTTGTGTATAATGGGTAGAACGTGGTTGGCAGTGAAATCCGAGATGTACATTTAGTCTTATTTTAAACCCATCAGTTGAATGTAACCGAATCTATTTTGGAGCGTTCGAAAAAGGAAACACTTGATTCGAATCCTGCAATGAACATCAACTCAGGGATGCAAATACACTCAGGTGGCGAGTCCCAAATAGGGTGGCATGCATGTCTCGGATTCCACTTCCAGTTATATTTTTCATCAAATAGAAAGCAAAATTTATGAATTTATTTAAAGAGCTCATAGATACTTAGATGGGAATATCAACCGAGGTGTATCTCATGATTCGTGCATTCTGACAAACTGATTTGAAAATATTGTATTTGACGCGAGATATAAAGAGCTTGAGTTCGTCTCCCTATGAAGTTATAGGTGTGAACTGCTTACTTATTTACTGACGCCTGTTACTCCCAATGGAGCATAGGCCACCGACCGGTATTCACCAAACCACTCTGTCCCGAGCCTTCTTTTCTAATTCTATCCAATTTTTGTTTATTTTTCTTATATCTGTCTCCATTTCTCGGCGTAATGTGTTCTTTGGTCTTCCTCTTCGCCTTTGGCCTTCAGGATTCCATGTGAGGGCTTGCCTTGTGACGCAGTTGGGTGCTTTCTTCACTTTGTGTCCTATCCACTTCCAGCACTTCTTCCTGATTTCTTTCTCCACTGGAATCTGGTTTGTTGTCTCCTACAGTAGTTGTTAATAAACACCTATACCAAAATTTATATTAAGTAATACACTTAATATAATGTGTATATAAACGAATAAACCTGTAAACAATTACAATGATACATTATCTCTAGTTTTCTATTCTTGTAAATTTTGTTCATTTAAAATGATCCTCTGAAAATGAGTACAAAATTACCATCAAGTACTTCTTCAATAAAAAACAAACAATCTAAATAGTTTACATAATAAACATTATGTAAAACAGAAGCAAAAAAAAATTTAAGAAACACATTTTGTAGTTTAGATGTTATGCAGGTGTATCACTTAAAATAAATCTAATATGAATTTGTTTAAATTCCCTAATAATTAAGACAAGGTTAAACTATGTTCAATGGATAAAGTCAAAAAGATATCTATATGGATATAAATGGATATATAAAGGTTAGAATCATTCATCCATTATTAAGTAGTTCCTCATATTCAATCATGATAATGATAATAATAATAACCTATGAAAAAAAAGGGAATTCACTGTTACTTATCATGTCACCTGCTCAATCAACTTAATTATGATATATTAAGAAAAAGATTTTATTAATGCATAGATATACATATCCCCCTTTTTTTATAATAATAAATGCCCACGGCATGTCCAACTATATCAGATGTTCATTTTCACAAAGTTAGGTTAATCAAAAAAAATGTTAAAAAAAATTTATTTATTAGGGAATAAGAATGAAAAAAAGCGGAAGAAATCAATAAAATTCGATATGTATATAGTCAATGATTGATTATTAAAGCAATTAAGTCACGTGCTTGAATGAACAATAATAATCGTTTGTTGTTGTTGTTGCTTGATAAATATATTCTAATTTTATGATAAGGAAAGAATTTATGGAATGGGGGAAAAAAGAAAAACAACCAAAGAAGAATCTTATTCATGTTAGTTTATTTATAATAGTAAACAAGTAAATAATTATTAATGATTATAGTAATATCTTCTTTTTTTTGTTTTAAGAAAAGAAACACAGGAAGAAGTGTAAATTACAGTAAAACCAGATGTTCTCAATATAAATAATTCACATGATAATTAAGAATATACATTTGATAAATTACGTGATTTATTAAATAGAAAGAATTATCAGAAAGGGGGTTTTGTGGAGATTTTAGTAATTTTATATAGTTGAAATTACGAGTCAATTGAAGCTAGAACACCATGGAAAACCTGAAACCATTGAACGGCCATCTCGTCCTATTGAGGGTTTCTTCAGCAGTGCGCATCCACGATTCCGCATCGCGAGATTCGAACCCAGTACCTGATAATGATCATATGCTCACTAGTAACTGGCTCCATGAGGTATTTCCTGGAGTTATAATGAGAAGCAGTGACTAGTGGAGTTCAACCAGGTCTGTTGGGAGATATCAATTCAGTGAAGACATTGGTGAATGGTTGCTCGATTTCGTGGATTGGTTGAAGTTAGACATTAACACCGTTGAATGCCAGCTCAGTGGTCTAGAGGTTAAGCGCTCTGGCGCAAGATTGATAAGTCCTGGGTTGGGATCTCGGGAGGTGGGACCGTGAATGCGCACTTCTGAGGAGTCCCACAATAGGACGTAAACGGCCGTCAAGCAATGCTTCCAGGTTTTCCATGATGGTCTAGCTTCATTTGACTCATGATCTCAACTATTATTATTTACTTGTCAAGAGTTATATACAGAATTATCTATTGTCAAATAACCTTGATATTACTCATTTAAATAGGGGAATAATATAAATTATTTTTTACATGGTATGAATAAATTATAGTCTTGAGTAGTACACACTTATTAGTTACTGAATTTTGTACATTTTAATAATGTGTCTTATTAATAAGACACTTTATGAAGAAAAAATAGTAATCACAATGGTATTAATTTTAAAATAATGTTCAATATAGTTTGATAATAGCTGAAGTATTTATGAAAATTTTGAAACAGTGGATAAAATCCACAACAGTGATCATCGAAAAATGGTTGTGTTTTTTTAAATAAATGAAGGTTATGTGACTGAGAAATACTTCGGCATTGTAGACTTTTCTGTTTGACATATTTGTATACTTTGAAGTAGTACTTTCTACATTGAAACAAGACCAAATGAAAATCATTACAAATAAGGAAGCAATTAGTATGATATAGTTCAGTTCTTGTTATATGAGTTATTACTTCAGTTGATCTTTTTCCATAGTGAAAACTATATTCAATTAAAAACATTTACTCATCAATTATACAGTCAACTGTTTCATTCCCATTTAATTTATTCTACAACTAAAACGTTTTATTACATAATGATCTTCCAGGGGTATGTAAAGTTTATGCATCATTACAGATCGATAAAAATCTACATGAATTCAGTTGACTGAATAACTTCGAAAAATATTAATCAATTTATCTAAGTTGTGATGCATATATGTCGGTAAAGTCTGAACAGTTCCTTTCTTTCTACAATTCACTGACGTTAAACTATAATAAAGATTGTTACCTGTTGAATAGAAGCTGGCTACTGTAACTCAGTAAGTTAGTAGAACATAGTTATTTGTTCGATATAGTATGTGGTGAAGTTGAGTATTCATAACATTATTAACAATGGGGACAAATAGTCATTAATACTTATTGAGTTGTAATTAATCTAAAATACAATACTGAAATTTCATTATTAGTCTTTTATTTTAGATACACTACATTACAATTGCGTAATTATTACACTGTTAGTTTAAGAGAGGTTATGTAACTAATGTTTGTTGTGTTCTATTTACACATAACGACATACAGGTAATATTTACATACGATAAGCTGTTTTATCTAAAAGAAAACCCTATAAAATCCGATTCTTTTGAGTACTTTATAAAAGAGATTAGCTTTAATTGTTTTGGACATTTATCAACTGATAAACAAGATAGTATATACATTTTATCACCATAGCAACTGACTGTCATCCGTTATAAAAATGATCACAAAAGCGTTAATAATTATCTTAATTCAATAATAACCGCTTAAACTTCCCACTTCATTATTTATTATAATCTGTTTATAGAAATGTGAATCATAGTAGTGAAATTTATACTTTATATAATTGGTTTTATTATATAAATTGCTAGATTAAAACAAATGTTCAAAGTCTATTGGTTACTAATCAGTTCTCGAACTTATGTTGTGTATGTATTAATCTGTTAATTGATCATTAAAATGTCACTTAACATTAATTTTCAAGTAATCCGTTTTACAATACTCATAAGAATGATTTTTTAAAATTGATATCATTACGTTAATAAAAATTACTTAAATTTGAAAGATTTATAGTTATTTACCATTGAGATTTCTCTATTTATTTCAATAAATGAATTTGATTTCTGGATGAGGAGCTGTGGACGCGTACTGTTGAAAGGTCCGATACTAGAATGTAACACCCTTCTAGTGTTTCCTGGTTTTCAATGGCCTTTTAAGCAAGATAAGTCCATGATTTAAAATCTATGGAAATATCCTCTATAGTCGTAATCCGATTTTTGTCAAACTATTCATTCCAATATCGACGAATATTTGTATAAATATTCAAATATTTGTTTATCAATTTTTGTATTAAAGATTTATCATCTAATAACTTCTGACTGTTTCTGAAGAACTGTTACATTAAGCTAAATTAGAACAATAAATTTTATTATCAGAGATCATAAAACCATTATTGATGGTGATCAATGTATTCAGCTTTGAATGCTGTTAGAGGTATGAGAGCAGTTATCATTTCTCGGCTGCCTACATCGTGGAAGGCTTCTTCTAGAGATACCTGAAAAGGAAATTCGATTAGAAGTGGTCTTAGTGACCTAGAGCGTGACCGCAGTGCCCAAGGGACAACTGCTTGAAGCCGGACGCACTCGACCTTTTTGTGAGTGGCTTTCATGTTAGCTCTGTACTTGTTGGGACCTTACCGCCGGAGACGGATATCCGTGGGATAAGGCGAGGTGTGCATTTTTAGGGTCGACCTTTTCTAACCCAACCCCTCCTAGTGGGAAGGCGGCATCACTGTTATGCTGGTTGTCTGATGGAAACACCTTACAGCCGTCACACCTCTGTATTGTCGGCAGTACGACTTCGCCTTCGGACTTTGGGTTTGCTGCTTTTAGTCTTACCGCTCTGCAAATAATTTCTATTTGATTTCTTTTTCAAAAAGAAATAAAACTGAATGATGATTAACAGTGAATAACATGAAATGTATTTTATTCTATATAAGATTCAAAAGTTTAATGTGTTTGTATTTCAATATTAGTATTTATATTGAAATTTTAGCTTAGAAACTTTCATTTTTAAACATTTAATTATAAGCAAACATGGATAGTGGCTAGCAGTGAAATCCAGAACGCACGTTCCATCCTATTTGGGACTCGCCAGCTGGGACTCGAACCTAGTACCGTTCGCTTCAAACTCCATCCCGCGTCCTGGATTCCACTACTACCTACTATCCGTCTATGCTTATAATGCTTGTGAATTAAGGCTATATCGAGGCAATGCACACAGTATGAACATAAGTCAATAAGTGACTGATCAATTGCAGCCCTAAACATCAATGAGAAGATTCAAACAAACAATACCGAGTGCATTTAAACATTTAATTGTTGGAAATGTAAATCTTTTTTCATTTTGAAAATTTGAACATGGATTATATGTTTATTCAAATTGGAAACGACCGTCCAATGCTTCCAGGTTTTCCATAGTCGTTTGGCTTCAATGGATTCATGATCTCAACTATTAAAATTAAATGAACCATTAATTAACACATGACCTAATATAAAGAGTTATCATGAGTCTTTTTTTCATATATTAATAATAATTACCTTGTCAAGTATACTTATTATTTCAATGTTTAATGAATTAGTGAATAAAAGAAAAGATAAATATGTAAAACATTGTTTCTCACAAATTGGCTATTATAAATTAATTACTGGTTATTTTATATAAGAAGAGAATAATAGATAGACAGAAATAAGAAAATAGAGGAGAAAATTACTATTTAGGTAATTTTTCTTTTTCCTTTTTTTTCTTTTCATTTTTTCTTTTTTTTTCGTATTTAGATACTTCAATATTCATTGATTCATGAAATATAGTCCATTTATTTCTATTTTTCAGTTTAATTACCATTGAAGTGGATAGTCAATGATGATTAGATTGTAACTAATGTAAGTAATTTTACTATCTAAAAAAGAAGAAAGCAACTTTCATCATTGAAAGCATGGGTCAATTGAAGCTAGACCGTCAAGGAAAACTTATGAAAATACTGAAATCTTCACAAAACCCCTTCTGATAATAGCGTTTATCATGTTGTGTCGTATTACAGATAAAAATTGGTTTATTGTTATATTTATATCAAATAAACAGAAATAAACTGAATCGTTTCAATTAGTGATTTGTGGTAATTTGTTTCAATGTAAAGATGAAAATTCTCTCATAAGTTAACTGAATTGAATAAAACAAAAACACGTGTTACTATTGCTTTTCTTCTTACACATAATGAGTATACTTAGAAAAAAAACGAGAGAGAGAAAGATGACCATTTGACATTATTAATTCTGGGTAACATTTAAGAAATCTGAACACATAAATCAGTTTAACAAATGGTATAGAAGCCTATTTAGAAAAAAAGACATATCCATGTAGCAATGACTAGTAATCATGTCTGCCTAATTACGTAATCACAAGTGGTGAAAAGACAATTGATTAACACATTTCATTTGTGTTAATGATGGACTAAATTCAGGATTTAGTAAATGTGAATTGAATCATTTGACTAAAGTTTAATCAACTTAAGTATTTTATGCCTTCTATTTCTAAGTATACGTGTGAACAATAGAATAGTGTTCCAATGGCTAACAAATATATGTAAATGAACAATAAATGGTTTATACAAAACATATCATTAAAATTAACATAATTAAACACGAGTAAGCTGATAAGTATATGTCTAGAATTAAAGACATTATAGTACTATAAATTAGGAGATAATTGTAGTAATAGTATGGTTGTTTAGTTTTTAAAACCCAGTTTGTATGAGTGTTTGATATTATATAAAGTTTCATTCTAAGCCAGTTGACTTTGATATAAGGTTAAATTATCATTAATAAAGTAGTGAAAACAGTTAAGTTATGATGTAACAGTTAAGCCTTAATGATAAAACTATACTGTACTTAAAAGTTACATAATACTTTTAGATTTTAAATATATATTTCAAAAAAATGTTAGGTTATGACCAAACATAAGCGGTTTATCTCTCACAGGTGACCAAAATTTATGGTTAAACAACTAAATATCATAGGACAATGTGTGAAGTGTAGTTGTTAAAAGTGACTACACAGGAAACTCTTTATCGAAGATTATTAGATGCCAACATTTCCAGGTTACGATATCTGAAAACCTGAAGACACGAACACTTCATAAAAATTTCAGCTTGAAGTCAGTTACGGAGGTATATTTCCTTATGGTACAGTGTTCACTAAATGGTAGTAAATGCAACCGATGTGTTGATAGTGACATTCATATACAGTTGAATTCACGAGTCGATCTAAGCCAGACTACAATTCAAAACCTGGAAGCAATGGACGTCCGTTTCGTCATAGTATGATCGTGGATACCCACTGTTGAGGAGTCTCATACTAAGAAGAAACAGTCATTTAGTACTTCCAGGTTTTCAATGGTGGTCTAGCTAAGATCCGTTCATGAATTCAACTGTTAAAAATCCTACAATCTCCACAATTTCTCTTACTGATTAAATTCATATACCTCAATAAGTCAGTTTATCAGGCGTCTAGATCGCTCTAGTTAGTCAGTATTATCGTATTAGGGAGTACAAAGTTATGAGTTTGACTTTCCGTTACATAGCTTATCTGAGGGTTATTGAAACTACTCGACCATTTAAACTGTCATGGGTAGGAGGATATTCGTATCTGATATCTACTAACAGGGAATTGATTTCTTTAACTGAACTATACATGTTAACACTATAAAATTTGATTTTTTAGAAATTGCTTAGGTTATTTGAGTAGGACGTTTTGACTAGACGAACAAACAAAACTATCATCAAAAACAATTTTGAGAATGATGTAAAATTTAAACATATTAGAGCGTTGTTAAAATGAACTGAGCACAAAATATGGGAAAAAATGTTTGTCATTTTAAAGGACTTCATGACAAGGGTATTATTGATAATCTGCTGAACAAGGGAAATATTTAGTCGTTGTTTAAACAGTAATAACAAGTCACTTCATTTGAATGAGTAATGAATCATATAGTCCATAAATTGATATTTGTTATATTGTAATTAAAAAGTATTAAAAAACATTCAGGAAATCAACTAGATGTTAAGGCTTGAGAAACTTTAAATAACTTCATCCAGTTTCATCTTTCTTTCTCAAATTTTTTCTAATGATATGGAAATTATGTAGCAGTCCATAACCATTCCGTCTTAATCTTGAACTAATACACACACATGAAGTTGAACCCATGACTAAAACACCTTAGGACAGGAAAGATAGAAATCAGTAGCCAAATACAAATGCAACAGATTATAGTTCCTGACCATCATTTAGTGTAAATACTAGGGATTCACCTCAATTCCTATTTAGCAGTTCACATATGTCAAAGTACCCAGAAAGATCAATCATGAAGTAATTCTCCAATATGAACTGAACCGCTGTTTATGTTGTTGTTTATGGATGCTTGTTTAACTTGAAGGACATATTAACCACCAACTAATATGAGTCACTGAATTCACAATGGATGACCGAAATGGACGGATCTTCAAGTTAGACCTGGATATTCTCGTTTCAGAAGGATGTGTAAGCCCTTCCGAGGAGACTCAAACCGAGATAAAACAAATGTCCAGTGCTTCTTGGCTTTCACTGGCTTTTCATTTAACGGTTGTTTATTATGATAACTATTTCAAAGGTAAAATTTAATCAACAAATACTACATTTAAGAGCTCTTTTGATTGCGCTGTTCACTAGGAATCATAAGTAAAGATATTTTATACCTTTAATGTAATGAAGATTGACGACTTATTATCTAAAGTTTTATATTCTATGTATTTAAACTTCAATTCAATGTCGTCTACTAATGATAAGGTATATTACTTCATATCCATGATTAGTCTGTGTATGAGGGTTACAGGATCTTCGATTATATTGGTCTGTTAGAGTGTACGAATATGTGTGGTTTTGTACTAAGTATTAAAAATTCTCTCACATTTGTTTGTTTGTATGGGTTTTTCTTATTGAAAGTAATAAATTATCTGAGTAACGAATATATGAACAGGTTTGATTTCTTGACCTAAAGTTTTCTACATGTAACTCACTTAATAGCTTACATTTGCCACAAATTTATGAACCAAATATGACTCAAAAGCTTTTGACCACTCGATTATAATTCGGTAGCCAAATATTCATATTTTCCTCAGGAGATACTCATTACTATATTCGGTTTGATTACAAAAATGATTTTAAAGTTAATACTGTGCTACACCAAATGATGTCAAAGCATTATTTGACCCTTTCGTTGGTCATATTCTCAGGAGTGATTTAGTTGTCTTTCATATTTTGTAAATCTTTATGAGATTAATAGTGTAAAACTGGTGATTCTGTAGACCTAATTAGCGAGGAATAACTTTCTAACTCCATGTCAATATTTAACAAAGACAAAATGATAAAAAAATAAGAAATTGTGTTGACTGGTGTAAGATTATCGAAAATATTACCTACGATCATCAAACAAACAGAAAAGCTGTTTGTAAGTGACTCAACTAGCACATAAAAAGTGAGAAATATATAAATTTGCTTTCATTGATCACAAATTTGAAGGCTGAATAATTCCAGTGAAAAAAACTGACTACTAGAAATTAAAAAGTAGTACTATTTTAACTCGATAGTTTAAAGAATGTTATTCATCGATCTGGAAAACTAGCTTACTAGTTCAATGCGAGGAAGAACATAAAGCATGAAAACTTCCACAACTGATGACAGATAAGTCTAAACTGAATATACTGGCTAACGAACAGCCTAAGACAAATTTTTTTGATGAGAACTTCATTTCAATATGACAGCCTGTTATAACCCAAGTTATGTATTTATGTAAAATCGAATGTGAAGTGGTATTTAGAACTTAACGGTCTTTTCTAAGTAAAATTAATGGCTGGAGAAACGGTTGTGGATCCCCGAATATATCTGCTGTTGAATATCCTCAAGCAAAATTAATTAGTTTCGCTGATCAAAATGGACATGATAAAATTAATTCAAGATGCGATTTTTGTTAAAATGAGACCGAAATGATATATAAGTGGACAATGATGGCCGATACTTACGAGTATGGAGGTTGGCAGTTTTAAAACCTATTCACTTATGTTTCTTTTAAGGTCAAAAGTCGCTCTTTGAATTAATTACAAGGACTTAAAAATAGATTCATGTATTTTATTATTAGACGGACAGGATGGTAAAACTCTTCTTTTGGAAAGCTGATCGTAAGAAACTAGAAAGCAGGAAAATGAACTACACCATTTTAGTTTTCTCGTGACAGACATCCGTCTTTGAAATATTTTCGAATGTTTACCTCACATAGAATCTTTCTTTACAAATTTCTAGCATAAACCAACATTTTTCACCAAATAAAAAGCTAAATTTATCTAAAGAGCTCATAGATACTTAGATGGGAATATCAACTGAGGTGTATCTCGTGATTCGTGCATTCTGACAAACTGATTTGAAAATATTGTATTTGACGCGAGATATAAAGAGCTTGAGTTCGTCTCCCTATGAAGCTGTAGGTGTGTACTGCTTACTTATTTACTGACGCCTGTTACTCCCAATGGAGCATAGGCCACCGACCAGTATTCACCAAACCACTCTGTCCCGAGCCTTCTTTTCTAATTCTATCCAATTTTTGTTTATTTTTCTTATATCTGTCTCCATTTCTCGGCGTAATGTGTTCTTTGGTCTTCCTCTTCGCCTTTGGCCTTCAGGATTCCATGTGAGGGCTTGCCTTGTGACGCAGTTGGGTGCTTTCTTCACTTTGTGTCCTATCCACTTCCAGCACTTCTTCCTGATTTCTTTCTCCACTGGAATCTGGTTTGTTGTCTCCCACAGTAGGTTGTTGCCGAAAGTGTCTAGTCAACGGATTCGAAGTATTTTGCGTAGACAACTGTTAATAAACACCTGTATCTTGTGGATGATGGCTTTCGTAGTTCTCCAAGTTTCCTCCCCATACAGTAGAACTGCCTTGACATTTTCATTGAAAATTCTGAACTTCGTGTTGGTTGACAGTTGTTTTGAGCTCCAGATGTTCTTCAATTGTAAATATGCTGCTCTCCCTTTGCCGATCCGCGTCTTCACATCTGCATCACATCCACCGTGTTCATCAATGATGCTGTTCAGATATGTAAAGGTTTTTACATCATCCAAAGCTTCTCCGTCAAGTGTGATTCGATCGATGCATGCTGTATTGCATCGGAGAGTTTTGCTTTGTTGAGATTTACTGTTGCTGAGGCTACTGCTATACTACTCGTCTTCTCCTACATTTGTTTTTGCGTGTGTGATAAAATAGTCAGATCCTTTGCGAAGTCTAGATCGTTAAGCTGCATCCTAGCTGTCTGTCGTATCCCGTTCTTCCATTCATATTTCGACGTCTTCATGATCCAGTCGATCATCAGGAGCAAGAGAGAGGGTGAGAGTAAGAAACATTGACTGACATCAGTCATTACCTTGAACGAGTTTGTGAGCTGTCCTTCATGCACGATTTGGCAGTTTAATCCATCATAGGAATTCCGTATGATATTGACTATCTTCTCAGGCACATTGTAGTGTCGAAGAAGCCTCCATAGTGTTGTCCTGTCCACGCTATCAAATTCTTTCTCGTAATCAATGAAGTTGATGTAGAATGATGAATCCCATTCAATTGGTTGTTCCAAAATGATCTGTAGTGTTGCGATTATGTCAGTACACCATCGATACTTACGGAATCTAGCCCGTTGGTTTGGAATTTGGGAGTCTACGGAGTCCTTCATTCTGTTTAACAATACCCTGTTGAAGACTTTTCCTGGTATTGATAGAAGAGTGATGCCCTTGTAGTTATCACACTTGCTGAGATCGCCTTTCTTTGGTATCTTGATTAGGTGTCTTTCTTTCCAGTCTGCTTGTACTTGTTCTTCATCCCAAACCTTACTGAAGAGAATGTGGAGTAGCTCTGCAGTTGCTGCTACATGTGATTTCAGTGCCCCTGCCGGATCGTTGTCTGGTCCTGCTGCTTTGTCGCTCTTTATTTGTCTGATGGCCATGCTATTCTCTCCAATTTTTGGTGGACAAACATCGATTGGGGAGTCCGTGGGTGCTACTTCGATGTTGAGTGGTTTCAGTGGACCTGGTCGATTCAAGAGTTCTTTGAATCGTTCTACCCACCTGTTTCGTTGTTCTTCAATGTTACCTTGCCTTCCTTGCTTTTCACTGGTTGTTCTGGTTTACGGTAATTTCCAGCGAGTTTCTTTGTTGTGTCATACAGTTGTCTCATGTTTCCTTCTCTTGCAGCCTTTTCCGCTGTCATTGCTAAATCTTCCACATATTTACGTTTGTCGATTCTGATGATCCTCTTCAGTTCTTTGTTTACTTCTGTGTATTCAGCTTGTGACTTGGCCTTTTCTGCTCTTGTTCGGCTAATATTGATTGCTGCCCCTTAGAATTGATCTTTAACATCTTCATCGTAGTCGTTGGTAGTCACATAGCATTGGATGACGTTCATTGTAATGCCCTCTCTCCTTGTTTTGAAGGAGGTTTTGATGATCCGTGGTCCATAGGATTCCTATCCTATAATTGTTTTTTTGTGCTTGATTGGACAGCATCAATGCAACTCCTTGTGTATGTGGAGCATTTTCTTCTTCATGGCCGAAATATAACAACTAGTCTTTGTTGTTCAACCAGCGTCCAAGGTTTTTCGCTGATTCCAAGCACCTCCAAGTCATAACTTTTCATTTATGCAGCAACCTAGATGACTTTCCCGGTCTCCCACATTGTACGAACATTCCATGTACCTAAATTAATATTTGATCTGGTTGCCAGAAGGAGAATCAACCTCGTGACTTCCTAAGGAACTCAACTTTCATCATAAAGTGTCATAACTCATCCAAATGAAGATCTTCTAACTCCCAGGGTAGAGTCGAAACAGTGTGAATTACTTTTTCTGGTTAGCGTATTTTTTAGCGAGTTAGTTTTCTACGGGACAGGGTCGCAACCCCATACCCAACCCTCATGCTTTATCCGGGCCCCAGAGAGGCTCCAGGCGGAGTTAGGTATGTACTGTTATGTATTAGGTTATGACAAAAATTTTAAAGATAATCATCCTCTCGATCAACTTCATTCAAATTAGTCAAAGTCTTGTGGTTTTATTTTAGAAAGAACCAAAATAGTTGTAAATAGTGTACTCATAAAGTAAAGTCGAATTGAAACAGAAGCACACTGCCTCAGATCTAAATTTTATATTTGGAAATAGTATAACAGAAGCGACACCGAAACGCAATTCGAGTATTTTTATTGACAGTTGTCAGACATAAACTAAATACTTAATTCAAAACCAGTGAAAACTTATTGTATTCAATGATTGGCATTTTACTATGATGATTTTAACTTATTCCTTTTTGATATTAATCTCAGATATTCCAAGTCACTAATAATGTAATGTTCATCGAAATTCACAGAATACTATTCAATAGCAGTGTTATGGTATTGAATATCCTCACCCTCATTCTCACTTGTTTTCATTCCCTTTTGTGTTTTTAACTATACTACTTAGTAATATTCAGTAACTCATGTCATCGTGAATCATTTTTAAACATATAACTCATTTGAACACTTCGTTATTGTGTGATAATTTTAAGTATATACATGAATTTGTAATATTTGAACCTTTCATTGTTTCAGTAATATTTTCTTGACATTTTAAAACACATCGTCATTTCTTGTCTGTGCACTAAACATTTATTTACTGATAACAGATTCCATGTTTCCTGTGGTTAGTTCTCATCTCGAATGTTGACTGCTATAGTTGGATTAAAAGAGCTACTGGCTGTGAAAAAAGCCAATATGTGCTTTACTAAAAACGATAAGGATATTAACTATTATTTTTTTTATTATTAGTTTTATTCAATATCATATTTTTTGGTACAATATAGAATTATCAGCAGAATGTATTTCAACAAGTTTCCGTTTCCTACTTCTTGATCGATCCTGACGACAAATATTGAATGATCGCCAGTTAGAAGATAACAATTCAGTCAATCGACATCTAAATAATGTACATTCTTTTCGCTGTATATTGACAGCATTCACGATATCTCTGATTGAGCCTTTTGTAACTTGTACAGTGAAAGATTGTACACTTTTCAGAAACGTACCTGGATAGGTTATGCGATTAATGGTTATAATGATGTATTAAAACAAAAAAAATTAGATAACTTATTGAAACATCTAGATAGCAGGAACAGGTAACTCAGATGTTTAAGCAGGCCGCCTTTAGACAATCCAAGCTTTTCTTCTTTGATCATACTTTGACGTATATAGACGCTTTAGATAACTAATAAATATATAAATCCTTCAACCGTCCATTTGGATCTTCCGATGTGTACTGCAATCTGGACTATCTTCTCGACTGGCCTCTAAGTGTTCTGTCAATGCCATACTTCCGATTCACCAAAACTCTTCACTCTGTCCGACAATTAGTGTTACTTCAATACCGCGTCCCGCTACACAATACTCATAATATCCTTGTGAGTGTAGTCCACTACAACAGTATCATATTTCAGACAAATCTCAAGTTTTGATTTAGAAATCTCACGCGTCACTCAATCGTCTGATCTGAATCATCAAGTTAACTTAACAGTTAAAAACATGCTGAATAGAAGCAGTACTTCTAGCATATATATATTTTTTTCAAAGTTGAAATCATGAGTCAATTGAAGCTAGACCACCATCGGAAACCTGGAAGCCGTTTCGTCCTATTATGGGACTCCTTAGCAGTGCGCGTCCACGATCCCTCACTCGCGAGATCCGAACCCAGAACCCACCAGTCTCGCGTCAGAGCACTTAACCGATAGACCACTGGGCCGGCATCCACAGGTATTAATGTCTAACTTCAACCAATCCATGAAGTTTTAGCAACCGTTCACCAATTGTCTTCAGAGAGTTGTTATCTCTCAACAGACGTGGTTAAGTGCTCTGGCGTGAGACTGGTTGGTCCTGGGTTCGAATCTCGCGAGTGAGGGATCGTGGATGCACACTGCTGAGGAGTTTCATAATAGGACGAGACGGCCGTCCATTGCATCCAGGTTTTCCATAGTGGTCTAGTTTCAATTGACTCATGATTTCAACTATGAAAAATACTGAAATCTCCACAAAACTCCTTCTGAGTATATATATATATATATATGCAACACTATTGATACGTACTTTAGACACTATAATTTTATTCATAATGAAACTTATACAATAAACTGATTAAAAACTTGTAAAAATTAACTGATAATAATAGTGTATTCCATCGAATCAGAACAGTAAACTATTTATCATAGTTTTTTGTTAAAAAACTTTCGATAAGCAAATAGATTAGCATGAGTATAAAAAAGTATGACTACAAAGTGATCAGTTTATTTAGTTGTAATGAACTGTTAAGCAGTAACACCAGATACTGAATTTTCTACTGTACAAACTGATAAACGGGAAAAATTTTACAAATAGAAATTTTTATTGTCCGTTTGTAAAGCAAAAAAATGTTATAACGATTAATGTGAAGAATTTATTACTTCAAGGAATATTATTAGAACTTATGAACGTGGTATATTACTACTGTAGCTGGTGGTCGACTGTTTATGACTGCATCGCTAATTGTTATATCTGGTCGTCGTTAATTGTTATGTCGGAATCGCTGATCACTTATACTTGTAAAATGAGGAACCACTATAATTCCGACGACTCGAAAGTAAGAACACAAAGACTAGTACAAATGAAGATTTATTAACCCCGTTGAGTTAGTGGTACTATAGATTGTCTTATTTCTTGTTGCGTTTCCTCACTTATTCCGGAAAACATGACGACGACCCTAGTTGAAAATACACTCAATTACATATTGATTGCATACCCATTTTGATTATCAATTAAGATGAAAAAAAATATATATATATATATAAAATACTCTGAGTTCTAACAAACCATAAGCTGTATGTGCAGTATTTATTTTGCTTCCCATTATGGTATTTTATTCCATATAACATTAATTTATTTGAGTGTGACGTTTGTTAAAGATACAATATTCATGTATTCAATTAACATGAACTATGTACAGCATGACATGCAGCATATGGTATGTTATAACTCTGAGTACTTTTGATATATGTGATTACACCCTAATTAATAATCAAAATGGGTATAAAATCGGTTGATAATTTCTGCTTCATAACTATAGTACAGATTGAAAATTGAACGAGTTCGTTGTGGTTAAATATATTCAAATGATTAATCGTTGATTTTTGCCAACACACTGATTATGTAATCAACATAAATATTAATTAAGTGTTTATTTTATATGGATAATCTACATACTAAGATAAGTCTATTCAATATGTGTAATACTCAAATTAAAAAGTATTTAATATGATATGAAATGTAATTAAGAACCAATGAAATGTAGATTGTTATGAGAAGGGGTTTTATGGAGATTTTAGTAATTTTATAGTTGAATTCATGAGTCAATTGAAGTTAGACAACCATGGAAAACCTGGAAACATTGGATGGTTGTTTCGCACTACTGTGGGACTCCTCAGCATTGCGCATTCAGGTTTTCCATGGTAGTCTAGCTTCAATTGACTCATGAATCCAACTATAAAATCTACATTGTAGTTTATAATGTTAAAAGTTCCATCATATATATAATATGTTTGGATGGTAGAATTGAATAACTTCACTTTGATCATAAAACCGATCAAGTATACAAAGTTAAGAATACAAAACAACTGTTAAGTTCTAAAGAGATCAATTCAAGATGAACATTCATTCTGAAGTGAATAGTTTTCTTCTTGATGATATACTTTAAACAAAACCCAATTATGGGAAGTATTGATTTAATATTGACTAGTTTTTTTTTTCTAAAAGAAATGTGAATCTATAATACACAATTTTATATATTTTAACTATGAATGAAAGTACGGCATAACTTTTACATAATGATTTATGAGATTAGTTGTCAACGTGTTCTGGATGAATTCTTTAATGTATATAAAATAATTTATTAGCCCAGAAAAAGAAAATTCTTATCTCTATGGTGTAACTAATCACGTGTAAAAGTCAAGGTTGTTTTATCTATTGTCATTTGGTATATTCTCTTATCACACATAAATGTAAATAACATTTGGGATTAGCTTTCTTATTTTTCTTTTTGATAAACACAATTTAAACAAACAAAATAAATCATTAGTTGACTATTATTGTTTCCAAAGGTAAAACAATTCATCCAATAAATGTAGATTCCAGTTCTTGTTTTACTGACCTATCAGTAGTCAAATAGTACGTAACATAAAATATTTTCCGCTTCATTTAAAAAGCATTATTCCAAGGAATAGTTCCGACAAACTTCGACATTGACAATGATCATTATGTTTTGAACCAAACTGTTAAATAAAATACGCATAATCAGATAAATGTAATTAACACACATATAATCCAAATACAATATAGAATTAGATTAATAGTAAGTACTTGACAAACAGGAGATCAACAACTGCTCAATGATCAATTAATGTAAGAATTTTAGGCCTAAATAATTAGCAGCAACATCTCAGACTGTGTAACTGGATAACTCGGATTCCAATACACCATAGAGCATCAGTTTCTACAGGATTGTAGGCACATCCTGCTGACGAGTGCCAACTAGAACGAAATTTAGTTCAGAGTTTCCTGAGGACTTCCTTCAACCACCATATATTCAAATATATAAAGTGACTTAGTAATTTGACTAGAGAGGTCTTGTTTGCGAAAATTCTGACAATTTTTAAATAAAAAAGAGTGCTAAAATTCACTTTGTATATAACTGACATCAGATTAAAAGTTGATGACTGGGAATTTTCAGTCTTTTATGAGTACGTAAGGACGATCGGAAAGCTTTAAGGCGAATATATTTCTTCTCTTTCAATAAAAACATAATGAAATTAGTATCATACATGCTGGTGAACACTTTAATAAGTGGCTAAGCAAGGATATAATCAAGGTAGTAGAAAACTCAATTTGATTTTATTCAGGTAAAAAAGATCATAAGTTGGTCGTTTTCAATAAACTGCCCTGATTGTGGTAATCCGTCAAAAACTGATCAGATTCTGGATATTTCGAATGGGGGAGAGATAAATGGTTAAATAAATAATGAAAGTAACCAGAGCTCTGGAAATAAGAGAAGGCGATTCAACTTTTCCCACTCTCATCAGTAGATAATCATCTCGATGGTGCATATACTCTTTGTATTTTTATATTTTCAGAAGTTAAATTTATCAAATCTAATTATTTTTATTCTTTATATTGAAAAGATTTATACTTCATGACGAGTATCTGATTTGTTTATTAATTACAACATTACTTTATTCACTCAGATATTTGCGTTCTACTAGGTAAACAACATTTCGATTAACATAAAATAACTTCAGTTAAGAACTGAATCACCATAGAATTTACAATATGGAAATTTCCAAAGTGACTACAATAAAAAAAAACACTGGATATGTTTTAAAATAATGGTATGTAATTTTAAAAACAAATGAAACATCTACAGTTTATTTGAATTATTCAGTACTTTCGATAATTAGAGGAATTAATACTCATACGATTTTAAGATGGTGGAGAACACTTCACTTCTACCTGAAGTTTGTGCTGATGATGTCGTTCAGAAGAATGATGAAAGTTCCATGACTAAACTACCCAGATCACAGAACAAAACTTCACCAAAAAGGGGAATTAACAATCTGCTCATTTTGTATACCTGATTAAATTCAAAGTCATTTAGTGAACTGAATACTTTATCTCAGTTCTTTCAACTGACTTTAATTCAGTCATTAAAATCAAAATGGATTAAATGACCGGAACTTCATTAGAACAGATTCTGTGAGCAAGACAAAATCTCATATCGAGCATTTAAGTTGATGAAAATGTGATTTTTTTTTAAACAGAATGTAATAGTTTTGAAGCCTTTTTTTGTAAAGAACTACATTAACTACTGGGTAAGATTTTTTGATAGTACATTTTATTTTGTCATTGTTATCAACTGAAATTTACATATATACATAATGTATTATGAGACTACAGAATGAAATGACATCCTCCCCCCTCAAAAAACAACAACAACACATTTTCTTTCGAATATACATGTATGCACACACACATATGCACAACATTCTAAACACACTTTTCAAGTTATTCATAAGATGTACAAATTTGCACTTTATTATGTTCACTTATGAACGTTAAAATAAAATTGTCAATCAAATAACTTTAGTATTTCGTTTATCTAGAATTAGATTTATTCAAAAAAATGAAAGAAAAATGTAGTAGTACGTTTATATTAACACATAAAATAGAAATAAATTTAAAACAAAATTTTACATTTCATCTATGCTATTCATAAGTTTCCCTGTTTTAAATCTCGATTTTTACACCAGATGAAAAAGAGAAAAAAAGATAATCGTAAACATACTACTTTTCTCAAATCTATTTTCAGAGGGTACAACAACTATGAAATTAAATGTTCATGTAATATATTGAGTTAAATAAAATCTCAAAAAAATATCTGATCGTTTCCTTATTTATGAAATAATCGAAGAGAGATTAAGGCCAAGTATAATTAATTTGTTTTGACTAGTGGATATAAGGTTGGTAAATTGATATTTAAGCGCATAAAAGATCGATGAGATGATTGGTTTTCAAATGAAGCAATCTATCACTAAGTTATCTGAGAAGGTAAATATAATTCAAGGGATGACTGTCAAAAAAGGGGAATTCTATTATTACTCAATACCAAGAAGTAACGCATCAATTGTCATGATAAAGAGTAGTGACAAGAGGCGATCTCTTTTATTGAGCCCTCACAAGTTATAGCACTTCTTTTGGCCAACCAGGATTTGACACACACACACATATGCATCTCTTCTGAAGTACTAAACCATCTCTTAGGACATATAACCACGTTATGAGATAGTAAAAGTCTTGGAAGTTTTAATAAGCCTTAGAGAATATCCACTGAACGATACATGAGTCCCTCAGAACACAACATGATGAACCACTTCTAGGAAGCATCTATTTTGTCGCAGATAAGTGAGTTACAGTCTCAAGAGTGGAAAGGTACTCGATCAGGATTTGATCAATATATTGTATAGTTGTTTGGTGGGGGTTAATGTGATTAAGAGAGCAAACAAACCAGTTGGTTGAAAAAGACCCCATGCCTTCAGTAAACACAAAATAGAAGATGGTAACCTTGAAAGGGTGGGCTACTAAAATAAAGTTCACGTAACGCTCCAGAAATTTCATCTGTACTCTGATAAAATCAGCTACTGAGATAAGATCAATCCTTGGAGCAACTGCCCCTACATAATTCAGAGTCCATTTAATAATAATATCACCGTTATCATAATATATTATATAAATACACAATCATTGTTTGATGGACTGTTGCTATACTATCTTTCTCGAATTTTTCACCACTATATATATATCCACATCCATTACATCTAGACGACATAGAGTGAGTATTCAATGGTTCAGTTTTGTTTTTGAAAATCATCAGTCAATGATAACAGACTAACACAATCGAGGACTATTGATGTTGCCTATATATGAGTGAATTCCCATAACTGTTGTATATATGTAGCCCATATTAACTGGTAAACGAAAAACAACAAAATACTCAATGACAAAAAAAAATCAGAAAAACGATCTGTTATATTATTTATATAATTACATTCTACAAATAAGAAACATTTATAATTCTTCTCTCACCAAGAGTTTAGAAGAGTAGACTAGTAATTGTGATATTGTCTCTTGTACATTCCCTCTTCATCAACATAAACAAAGACGGCTGCAAGAAACACCGACAGAGACAATAACAGTTCAAAATGGATGAAAAATATACAATCTAGAACAAAATAATTAAAAGAATTCTACGATAGACGTACTACACACTTGATGATCAGTACTATTTATTGTAAATTATTCATTTATAATCACAAATAATCAGATCTTAAAAATAGGCAAATAAAAAAAACAAACAAACGAACAAATATCAGAATTAGAAAGTGATCACTAAATATGTTGTATTAAAGAAAAGATACACATACAAGCACACACATACACACTAAAAGATAGGGGAGGTAGAATGAAGTTGGTCATAGTTAATTAAGGGATATTATATGTAGATGAAAAAAACACACACACACAAGATACATATACACACATACACAGTCATAAATAAGAAAGAAATAATTATTTAAAGATGATAGTAACATAAAATGACGTAAGATATTTTTGTGTTACACGTGTTCACTTACTACATTTTTTTTTGTATTGTTGGTTAAAAATAGATTTCTCATGATGATTATATAATAATCATAATAATATGTACATAATGTAAGGAAAAATATTTTATCTATAAAGAACAGATTAAAATAATGAATAAAAGGCACTAACACATATAGGGTACATAAGTGAAACAAAGATAACCACTGAGTTAAAGATTAATTAATGTACATGATATTATGTCATTGTTTCTGCAATTTATTATATAATTCAAAAAAAGATGGATATTAACAGTAACAGTGGTAAACATTGCAGTGTTGGCGCTATTTTCCTTGACTTTCTTCTTCTTATTATTATTAAAAAAAAAAGGAACAAATAATACTTGGTATACAGCAACAAATGTGATCAAGTTGAAAAAAACTTTAGAATAAGAAATCACATTAAGATGAAAAGAATATCTAGGATGACTGACGGAGGAAAGGGTTATATGAATAGAAGGAAAAAGAAGAGAATGATACAATACATGTTAGGACGATTTATCAATTGATAGAAAGACGTTTACTGGTAGAAGTAGTTGCATTAGTAGTAGTACAGTTAGTAGTATTAGTAGTGGTGTTAAGTTTAACCGGTATGCTATTGCTATTATTATTATTATTATGAATAACAGACACAAGTGTTTTATTAGTCCGATTAGTTTGACTACCCGGTGATGATTTTGTGTTGCCACTTTCAAATATTTCTTGTAATCTACTGACCATCAGTCTATTCGATGAGTTAGATAATGGTCCACGATGTGAGCTAGGCTATGAGAAGGAAATTACAAAAAGAAGGAAAACAAAACTAGCACTGTCAACACACAGAAATCAGTAATATTGGTTTTATGTTTGTCATTGGAACAATGACAATGAAAAACAAATAAGGTATTTACTTCAACCCACAACAGTAAACATGACTTACTGCAAAGGATAATTCATGCAACAACTCATGATCACACACAAAAAGACGGTTAATACAGACACCTGCAAGTTAAACTGCATTAATTTAATACAAAAAAACACATTTAAATTTCTTTGGTTAGCTGGGTTAAAAATTGCATCACTGACTGTAAGTAAAGGGTTATGGGAATCATTGAATTTAATTGAGATCGCAAACAGATCTAAATTAAACCACCATGGAATACCTAGAGGCTCTGGACAGTCGTTTAGTCCTAGCGTAGGACTCCTCAGAGGTGTGCATTCACAATCCCTCACGCAGGAATCGAGTCCAGGACGTTCAGTCTCGCGTGCGAACACGTAATCTCTTGACCACTGAATTGGCATTCAACGGTATTAGTTTCTAACTTCAATCAGTGACCAGTGGAGCTAAACCGTGTTGGACGTGAGGCAGTTACCTACTAAAGACAATGGAAGATGGTTGGGGAATTTCATGGATTGATTAAAGTTGGACATGATTACCATTGAATGCCGATTCAGTGGTCTAGAGATTAGGTGTTCGTGACCGAATGTCCTGGACTCGATCCCTGCGTGAGGAGTCGTGAATGCACACCTCTGAGGAGTCCTACACTAGGACGAAACGACCTTCTAGTGCTTCCAGATTTGCAACGTTTATCTATTTCATATTGGTTCACGATCTCAATGATATTACAGATATTAGACTACTACTACTATTACTATAATTAACATAACAATGTAAAGCTTCTTTTACTTAGTTACATCACTGCAAAGCTAATCATCATCAAATCAATTGATTCATTACTAACCAGTTTATTATTGAATTTCTTTGGAGAAAGTTGTGCACTAAATTACATAATGAATAAACAAATACACAGACATTATTTAAAATCAATCAAATTGACCGAACATAAAACAAAACGTTTTAAAAGATATTTCAATAAGTAAATAAAAAAATATTCAGTTGGGTTTGATTAAATTACCCCTACAAGTACATAACAAGTGTACTATATTTTCTGAAAATTAAACGGTAAGGAAAATGAAAAAAAAAAGAAATATGCATACTCCATAGAAATTAAACTGCTTACTTTGGCAATATTAGACTTTCAAAGATAAACATTGGCAATGTACATAGCAGTGAACAGGAGTAGAACTATGGATCAGTGGTTTATTATTTCGAAATTTGAACATTGGACTACTTATTCCTAGCATCACTGTCCTTACTGTTATTTAAAAATCTTAAAACATGAAAAACCTTCACGAAATAAGGATGCTAATTCAAAACCTGGTATATAATTTATTGTGGTTAATAGTTCACTTGTGATTACTGACAGATAGAGAGATTTAATGATCTATACAAATTCTATTCGTTATAGGCAGAATTGAAGATATTGTAAGCAAAGATGGATAGTGACTAGCAGTGGAATCCAGGACGAGCGTTTCGTCCTACGCACAGTATGCACATATTTCAACAAGAGACTAATCAATTTCAGTCCTAAACATCAATGGGAAGATTCAAACAAAAAATACCAAGTGAATTTAGAGTTGAATATATTTTTGACTGAGAACTGACATCAACTGTAGAGCCATTAAAAATTAAGGCACACTGAACAAATTTCTTCTCTTATTCACTAACATTTAAAATGTTAGCAAACGTCAACTTTATATGGGATCGAATATACGATGTTCAGGTTTCACAGTTAGTATGTTACAATATGGAATCGAGGTTATAAACTTCTAGATCATAGATCCAATAGTTTGTTGATGATATTTGGTTCTCAATAATCCTCTCTAGCTTGAAAAGTTCTGATTTGAAAATGATCTTCAAGTTAATCATTATTAAACTAGAAGGCACATAAACTAATCCTAACTTCAGTTGAGTATATTTAGGGAGAGCAACGATAGGCTTTTTTAGAAAAAAAAAACCTTACTAAATCAGTTCCCGTACAACTAACGTAGTAGGTATTACCGAATCAATACAAACTTATCATGTTTCAGATGCGAATAATTTGTAATTGTCACTGAGGTAAAATGAGATAACTGTGGATAATCCTAGAGATTCATGAAAAAAAGATACAAACACTAGTCACAAGGTTTCGCTGTGTTAGATGCAGTTATGTACAAAATGAACCTAGGTTTACAGATAAAACATTGATAAATGATAATAACTGTTAATAAGTGAATAAATTTTATGATGCAATCTAATGTATACGGTAAACCATAAAACTATCTAAGTTTAATTTTGCGAGATAACTTTTTTAGTGTATAAAAAAGAGGAATTTTGCAAACTATAGTGATACAAACAATTTTAGGTAAGAATGAAGCCTTAAAAAATTCGAATGAAAAAATTTGGTGAAATTCATACTGAAAAATTCAATTGTATTTAGTGAACACAGTAAAAGGTTCCATAACTTGAAGACCTTGTATTATAAAACAAAATACAACTAAGTGAATAAGAATACTCCATATATCAGTCACCGGTATATATATAACTATCCCAAAATGTTAACATCCTCGGAAGAAATATGTATACAGATCGACGGTTATTCGAACAGTCATAAAAACAGTAAATAAAACCCTATTGATGAACATTGACTATTCAATTAGTCAAAAAGTTATACTAAGCAAAAAACTGATTGGCTGACATTTAAATACATTACTAATAGGAATCCATTTCAATCCTAATTTTTATACGTCAATACAACACAGAAGAGCTGTAAATATTAAAATACAACTGTATAACTAAATTTAGTCAGGTTCTAATCCATATTACTGAAGAGAAGAAACAACTAATATTGAGTAGTAAGTCAGTGATGAATAATATCCCGACAACGATCATAGAATCTTAGTATTTGGAATATTTTTAAGACAATTTCAAACAAACAATCAATTACAAATATCAAATAATACGAGATAACTATTTGATTATAATTTGGGGACTATTATCTATATGAATTTATCTTGTAAGTTGTATAGTACAAAACAAACAAGGTACAAAAGTTGTACTAGTGGATCTGTAGTTTTCTTTTCAGTTGATTATCACTTTATAATAAACATTATATTTGATGCTGTCATGCTAGTTTTATTCAAATTTATTTCACAAATGCAATATGAGATTCGGAGAAGAGAAATTATAGAACGAAACGCACATCCTAGACACTACTGCTAGCCACATTCGATCAATTCTAGATTAATTTGTGATATAATGGCTATATCAAGGTAATTCACACAGGATGGCACATATACTAACCAAAAGTGGTCAAATTTTAGTCAAAATATCAACAACGAGATAATCCAAACCATCAAAAATTAAATTAAAATTTATACCCCTTATACAGTTTTGAAGCTATCTGAATTCAGTAGCTAAGTGAATAATACGTTAAGGTTCTTAATCGAAAAGTAGCGGGTTCAAATCCCGGAGAAAACGTCAACCTTGGGATGGAGATACGCCCAAATGACGAGTCCTAGAGAGTATGAAACACGGGCTCAAGATCCTAATGCTAGCTATTTTCTATCTACTCACTGTTGAGAAGAAATTATGTTCTTACAATTTACTACGAAAATCCAGTTGGAAATTTGAATGCTTATGCTACCAGTGTGCTCATCAATTACCAAAAGGAAATCGGTAATCAAAACATTAATAATCTTAGCTTGTAATAGAAGTATGAAGCAAATCAAGATATACAGTGATTTCAACATCAATCAAATCAAATAAACCGAAATGTACATGTACTGAACATGTTTAAGGGTAATCAGAATAAGAGTTTCAGAAGACTTAGTTCTTGTCCAGCCTGTCGAGTTAAGAGAAATATTAAATTATAATGAAAAATAAAAAATAAAACAATATTGCTTATAAGTATGTAATTAAGATAGGAGTTTGTGATAGTTAGACAGAAAAATAAAAATAGGACACTCTAACCCTAACTTCCATCTCCCCCCTCCTCCGTTAAGAATATACACATAGTCAACTGACCTTTTCATTTGGATATCCATTTACCAAAGGACGATTAACACATGTTGTTTCAGCTAGTTGATTCATTCCTAAAGTTTGAAATCTACGAACAATTTTCAAGTCAGCCATGTTACCATTGTTGTTAATAGTAGTATTGGTAGTAGTCATGGAATTATTATTATTATTCATAGGATTAGCAGTGATTTCTAATTCTTTAACCGCTCTAGAAACAGCACCGAAAGATGAATAGGATTGTTTAATATTAGTTTCTTTTGAAGATTTCAATGAATTAGTTTTATTGACAATCACCTCTTTAGTGATCAATTGAACAAAATTAAGACTTTTATTGGTAGTATTAGTAGTGGTATCAGTAGTATTAAAAGAAATAGTATTTTTGTTGCTAGGACTAGTAGCAGTGGTAGTAGTATTAGCGGAAGTGGAGGAAGAATTACCAGTTGACTTAGCTGGAACAGATAACTGATGATCACTAGAAGAATCAACTTCATTCTAAGAAAATTAAAAGAAAGGAATACAAACAAAAAAAAGAAACATTTATTATACAAAGAATAAAAATCAAATCAATAAAATTATCTTTGTTAATGATACTCATTACCATAAGAGGTTCATGTAGAATGTTTAATTTCGTACTTCACATCATAGACTGACCTTGGACAATTATAGAAAGTACTGAGATGTTTCATTGAAGAAAGGAATTCAACAATCCTCAAAAATTCCCATCCCATAAAAATAATAATTGTACTCACTAGAGACTACTCTCGGGAGGTAATTCCTGGAGTTCTAGTAAGAAGCCTTGACCATTAAAGTTCAAGCACATCGAGTGTGAGGCAGGTAAATACCAATGGCACTGAACAATGACTATCTAATATTGCAAACTATTTAGTTATACATGTAAGCAATTAAATATTCCCTCAGTGATCCAAAGGTTAAGCACTTGTCACAAGGCCTGAGGGTTCGCGGTTCAATCGTTAGTGGGGATCAGTGTGTGATGTAAACGATGGAATTATTAATACTAAATTTATCAACTGTTTAGCCAAACTACAAATTCAATCTGATTCTGTGCTAAACATAAAATCTTTTACAAAAGTGGCTTTTATGGCAAAACTTAAAGAATGTTGATCCAGGACGTTTAGATCTTAGTCAACATTGCTCAAGTTAATAACAAAGGTTGATTACCACTCAGTCAAAATTATTAACAACAGGATAATTCAAATCACTTTTAATGATATTGTGGTGTATACTACTTATGTCTGCCTATGTAACAGTCAGAAGAAGAACGAATGGCAGCAAAAAGCTATGAAGTTCGACTTGAAGAAAACAGAAACGCAAATAGGAGGGAATTGTGACCTGGAAGAATCATACAGAATATGAAGGACAAATGATGGGATTTCGCAAATGAAGTATTCAATGTATGGTTCTCATATTTTACCAAGAGATTCTGTAATTTCGTATTGAACAGTTAATTGGTCGTACCCGCCTGTGTTCTCGTTCGTGAAAATATTAGTAATGTAAGATCTTACTCCTTCCACATTGGATAATCAACCTAGGAATCTTTTTTGTAAACTCAAATGCATAAATCTAATTACTTGACTTAACAGTTTCATTAACGGATTATTTACTAGAGTAGTCTATTTTACTAAGATTAGTATTTTCAATTAATTTTCACCATATCTTTATCATTTTCACGTTTTGATTTATTTATAGATTTAGTTAAACAACGAACTGAATTTAAACCAAATAGTTTATATTAGTTGAAATAAATGACTTGTTTGTAAACATGGATTTCGATAACTTCGGCAATAAGGAATAGACAAACACGTAGATCAAGTGGTAAATTTGGCGAAATAGAGTGGATAACCTTAAACGTTGTAATTATAGGAATCTATGTTCCCAAACCTAACTTTTGCATTCAAAAGAAGTTTATACAACTACCCTTCCTTCTTGTATTTGTTGTTTAAATCTTTCCATTGATGTTTAGGAATGTAATTGATTAGTCTCTTTTTGGCATATGTACAGATATATTCGGCTGACGAGTCCGAATAGGACGAAACGCGCGTCCTAGATTCCACTGCCAACAACCATCTATTTCTGCCTATAATTTTCTAATTTCTTTCACATTTGTATTTTTATATATTCGCAACGCAAATCTTTTGATTCTTACATAATTAAAATAATTTATTATTGTAATTGATACATTGAACAATTTAAAATGTATTACACTTACTAAAATATGATGATGTGTTGAAGTAGTGACATGTCCAGTTGCAGCGGCAAATGCTGCACCTAATCGACCAATTATGTTATTTTGAAAGTTTACTCGCCAACTACCACTAACAGTACTACTATTATTAATAGATTTATTTGAAGTAGAATCTGATGAAATTTTATCATTAGTCAAATCATTGAGTACTTTGGAATCGGTATTTGTACTCGAATTATTATTATTATTGTTATTATTATTATTCACTTTATTATTGATTGAAGAAGAACTAGTCTTAGATACAGTGTCGCAAAGTGAATTGCGTGGATTCAACTTTTTTACATTGTCAATTGGAATGGAGTAGTCTGATAGACTGACATCATTATTTCTTTGTTTATTTAGATTTTCAGCATCTATAAAATGAAAAATAAAATCGATTAATAGTATAATGATGGATGTAAGAAAAAAACAGTCAGTAGAAAGTTATCGCATCTATAACCATAAAAAACTGGTATTATGAAACTAAAAATATGGTAAGAATAAACGAAAAGACGATTATAACTTGTTATATCGTGTGAGTGCCCAGTTGTTATATCGATTGAGTGAGTGCGTACGTGTGCCCTATTTGATCTATGGACGTGCTGATTCCCGCCAATGAGAGAAGAGCGAATTATCGATCGGAGCAATGATACATAAAATCGTACGAGCAGTCTTGATTACTTGTCACTCCTGCTTTCTGCCTAGCCCAGCCAGTTAAGTCCAGAACACCAATAACAGCCTCTGTAATATGAATCATTATTCACAAACATACCGGGTTTATATACAAACCAAACAGACCACATCGTACCATAAAATAGAAAATAACATTTGTACAATATTTGGCCAAATGTAGCTGTGAATAGGGGGAAAGTAATCAATAGACTGATGATAACTCGAGAATCGTATAATAATAGTTCAAAGGTCGAAATAAAGCTTAGGATAAGAGGAACACGAATATGAATAGTTTAGTTACTTAACAATTATACAATAGGAAATTTAAATATTACATTGGTCCATAAATAGTCCTCAGAATTACCATTCATAATTCACCAGGGGATATAACATAACTAATAATATAGGATTTTTATGAAGAATGTAGAATTTTACACATCTACCAAATAAGATACGATGAATAATTATTCAGTACAGATTATGGGCGGAAACAATATGTTACTTGATTTGAAGCAAGATTTTCTGAAGCCAAGAATGTTGTTTCGTAAGCTTGTGTTTTTTCTTTAATAGTGATCATTGAGTGAAAGTGTATGATAACTTTGCGGAGGAATATGTTAGTGACGAAAAATAATCGAGACAAATGAGAGTGAAAACAGAAAGAAAGCTGACAAAAATCAAGAGTAAATTAAACAAGTTTTTTATTTGCTCTTCATTTTTGTCAGTTTTCGCCACCGTTTATTTTTTTAACTAAATAAACTTGTATACTGTCAAAAGTGTACAAACATTTGATGCTTCTCAATTTCTTAAATCTAAAAGTTATTAACTTGAATCAAATTAAAAAGAAAACAGTGATTAGAGATAGTCTTTACGGTTCATATTCTGATTCATGAAGCTGAACAATCTACATAAACATCGTGAAAAGTGCAATTACATACTGAGCCATTGAAAGATAATTATTTAAACAGTTTCCCATGGTATTATTATATAGGATGGGAGTACATATAAAAGTATACTTCATCAGAGCGTTTACATTCACAGGCTCAGTGAAGCATAAAGGCATCGAGGTCATTTAAAGTTACTAATTGAATTTTACTCACTTATTGGCTTATCCACCCATTCAATCACTACAGCTAGTAACATTAAAGCGTTTTAAAACTGTTTGTTAAAGAAATTTTTGCATTTCATGAAAAAAGCGGTAGATATTGATAGCTTTTGAAGTTCTTAAGACCACTTTTACGATAATTACTTTGCAAAAGAGAAAACGTTAATTATCTGTAGACAATGTCCTAGGATCATCAAACATTTTACTATCCAGATATACAACTTTAACAATAGACTGTTATCACGATAATTATTACTCATATTACCATAGTGACTACTTTTAATGTCATACACCCCTAACAGATATTCCCGATAAAGCAAGACCATAAAGTAACGAAGAATCTCATTAACATCAAGTAAACTTGCTGTTGCAGTGAGCAATTGCAACTGTTGTGCAAAGAAAATAGTTGTCATTTGAAATATATAAATGGTCAGTTGATTGTGATGTACTCACGCTTCTTAAAATTAACTGATAACGATGCAGTTCACGTGAACAATGAGAGCTTAGTCTTTAACATCAAAGCACAGTAACGAAAGTTTATGAAACAATAAATATCTGTATGGGGATTTGTGGAGATTGTGATATTTTCAAAATTGAATTCACGAGGCAATTTAAACTAGACCACCATCAGAAACCTGGAAGCGCTGGATGACCGTTTCGTCTTAGTATTGGACTACTCAGCGGTGCACATCCACGATCCCGCAGACCTCGGACAATGGATAAAAGGTTGTGCAAGACCATAGACCGATTGAAGTTAGACATTAACACCGTTGGAAACCGGCTCAGTAGTCCAGAGGTTAGGCGTTCGCGTGCAAATCCAAATGTTCTAGGTTCGAATCTCACGTGCGGGATCGCGGATGCGCACTGCTGATGAGTCCCATACTAGGACGAGACGGCCGTTCAGTGTTTCCAAGTTTTGAATGGTTTAGCTCGTGAATCAACTTTGACAATAAATAATATATTAAAAAAAGCTAATTATTAGAATGTTAGTAGTCTATCAAAAATATGCATAAAAAGGCGGTAGATAATTCATCTTAAGATCGGATACAAGTTAATTAAGTTGTTTATTAACTAACAATAATACCAAAATCAAAACAACTAATTTACACATTTCAAAATATAATTTAAATAATAAGAAAAACAGAACTTTCCTAGTCGAATATTCTATCCGAGTTAAAAGAATTTCAATACTACTAATAATAAAAATACATGGAAGAAATACAGTTCATTGAAAATGATAAAACGAGGCAGAAGGTAATTGAATCTTACGTAAGAAAAAAAGGTAAACATGAAATGATATTTTAAGACTGAATCGTAGTGTTAACTTAATAAGAAATACAAAGAAAAAAATTCCTTGATAAAATTGTTTATTTCACCTCCAACAACGAAAAAAATAATTTTCTTTTGATTGAAGAAAAAAAATATTCCAATAATTAAGTGGGCGGTTTATTTCATGATATTCTTTTGTTTTATAGAATATTTAAGACAATTAACTAGCCAATATTCACAATTGAGAGCTAGAAATCTGAAAGAATTTAGGAGGGAATCATCCAAATAAATTCTACGCTTCCAACTATTTATAAGTGAGATATATTTCAAAGATTTAGTATAGTGAATTTCTCTTCCCACCCACCGATGGATTCGAATCATTGTCATTAGGTGATCAAACCAAAATTTCAACAACATGGCAATTATTCTAAAAAACTAGCATGATATCAGGGTTTAGATAAGAAATTATCTGTAAGTATCCATTGGTTGTGATATGTTATAAATAGGTTAATCAACACTGAGTTTATCAAACGCAAAGTAGAACTTGGTACATATGCACATCGGTTCAAGTTGCCCGACTCCATTAGCACAGTAAGATGAAATTATCAAAAAAAATCCTAAAGTACTATAGGTAACAACAGTATAAGTGATAGTAGAGGAGTTTACACATGAAAGATACGATGAAGAAAGATAATATAGATTAATGTAATAAAAATATTCGTGCGATAACAGAAAAACTTGGGATATACGGGGGCGATTTTAATCGACTTTCAGTCACATTATTAAAATTCCAACTATTAGTGATGAACCGCAACCAGGTAGTCTGCACCTACCCGTATTGCTCAGTCCAATAATCAGTGTCTTGATAGACTAATATCGTGTCATGGTTTGGCCACCCTTAATTTTCTTCCAACCTACTCCTGCAACAGCAATCATTGCGCACCGAGGTAGTCGGTTTGTGGGCATAAGTAATGCATATCCTAGCCATCTAAGTCGATAAAGTTACACTACCTCACTAACCAATTTCCATCTTTATCTAGTATTTTGAGTCTAACTTCAACACTGTTAACTGGATGGTCCCGAAATGCACGAGAAATGCTTCGAATGCACTTATGATCGAATACAATTACCCTAGGAATATCTTTTATTGTTAAAGACCATGTTTCATACCTATAAAAAAGCATAGAGCAAACTGCTGCGCGGAAAATTTGTTCTTTAGATAGCAAACGGATAGTTTGCCTACCCCAAAAAGTGACGTAAATTGGCAAAAGCCAACCGGGTTTCCTGAATTCGTGCACAAATTTCGTCCGACACTGACAGTAGTTGACTAAGAAAAAAAGTGTGGTACAATGGGTATACAGGCCGAAATTGTCTTTAAAAATAGCCTCTTCATAAGAAAAAATTGAAGTGAAAATAACGATATTTGTTAACTAATTAGCTTTTAGTCCCATTTTGAACATTACGTAGGATTATGTAAGCCATGAATCATACTTTTTCAAATGCTTACTTTGGGAGTTGTTTACATGGGAGACAACAGGAGATCCAGAATTCGTTGAGCAAGCACTAGTGTTTGTTTTGAAAGCTGACAAACTTTTCGCTTGTAATATGTGATTTATGACTTTTTCATTTTTAATTATTTTATTACCACTATTACTGTTATTCCTGTTCTGATTTGATTCTTTTTTACAAAACTGTTTATTTTGAAGCGTTTGATTTGATGATGATTCAGTTGCAATTTTGTCTAACAGCACTGTATTTTGAATTTTGTTAATAACAGAGTTATCTGGCAAAGAAAATCGTGTCCTGTCATTTATGTTAACAGAAGATAATGGTGATGTAGGGGAGGACGGAGACTTCTATGAAAAAGAAAACAAAATTACAGATGTTGATGATTAATTATGACGACAATGATTAAAGGATGAACTAAGTAATGGCATAGGATGTGAAAATTTTGAAACATCAGGAGTTAGGTTATACAAGTTAAGGACACGTACTTAGTGAATTCATGAAATAAGTCTTATTTTGGTGTTAAGCAATTTAGATCGAACATTAGATCCTAAACTTAGAATTGTTCTCTTGTTGGGATTCATTAACAAAATGACTACCCAGAAATTGAAATGTATTCCTTAGCGCTTTGTTCAACGAATATGGTAGTTAAGCATTGTGTGTGTATTAAAGACTATCTTCCACACGAATGGATTACTTAATTAAACGTTACAAAAATTGTACTGGTATTCACTTTAACAAGATATTAGCTGGACAAATTCAACACGCAGTATTTTACATATTGATTATGTTCACCTCAAAACCTACTAGAATCATAAGCAAAGATGGATAGTGGCTAGCAGTGGAATCCAGGACGCGCGTTTGGTCCTATTTGTAAATTAAGGCAATATCGAGGAAATATGCACAGGATGCACATATGCCAACAAGAGACTGATCAATTTCAGTCCTAAACATCAATGGAAAGATTCAAGTAAACAATACCAACTGAACAGACTAGAACGTTTACTGATTATATTTATTTCATTAGTTGTAGTAATATATATTTAATTACCATTCAAAATAACCAGGTATAGAGTTAGTTCTTGTAGACATTTATCTAAATGATCAACATTTTCTGTACGTACATAAAATAAATAAAATACTACTTCAAAGAAACACTGGTTTATTTATCATTTCAGGATGAAACGTGAATTTTCGTTTGCTCGCTTTTTTTTAAAAAGGAGAACAACATTCTCGAATCGATATGGAACAAGAACAAACAATGATATCGGAATAAAATGAACGGGACAATACGAAAAATGGGAATAAAATCAACTGGTTATTGTCTTACATCTTGCTCTTCTGTATTGTTATTCTTCAGAGATAAGACACTGGTATTTGGATTGGTAGCTATAAAATGTCGTAAACTGGATAATTTTTCTCTGCTTATTAAGCTATCTCGTCGATAATTGGACTGTTTATTATCTTTAGGCTTTCATAGAAGAGGAAATAGAAAATAATGAAGACTAAATTAAAAAGTCATTAAAATAAAAAAAAGTGTATATGGTCATAACAACAAGAGCGACGAAACCCAAGAATTAATACGAATAAAAAAGTGAATACAACAATCTGTATCATTCAGTAATTAGTATGCAATTTAATACAGAAGATTAAAAGTTAAATAAACATTTTCCATTACCAGTAATACACATGAATCGATGTAATGTCGAGCCATTTAAACTATTTAGCTGTAATTCAACTTGATCGATAGACATCTATCAGAACAAAGATGGATTATACAGATATAATATTAGTCACTATTCATTCAGTGAACAAATCAATATCTTAACTATCCTACATATTTAGTTAAGATTTCGAGTATTTGAAAGAACCAATTCGAAATTAGACTAGAATACCTTGAAAAGAGTTTCCAGTTACAAACATCAGAATATTTTATTTAAATACAAAAACTGAAGTATGTATATATATATTGTATTGTGAAATAAATGTATTTAATAAACGATATGATTAAATGTATAATACCATGATAAAATTGAAATACTGGGTTATTCACAAAAAAAGAACAGTTAGTGAACCAAGCAGAATTATTAGCTGTGTGTATGAAGTAAAATAAGTTAAAAAGATGTTACACGATTAAATTACATTATTTAATGTAAAAACAGAAACATAACTGAATTACCTAAGTACTTAGAAATACAGAGTAAATAACACTGGGGGGGGGTCTTTTTACAGGATATGATGTGATAATAGAAAGATACAGTAGACAGTGGTAAACAGGTTGGTTCACGGTGTAATAAGTATCAAAGTCTGTAAGTATAATAAACCTAAAAGTAGTTTGTTCTGTTTAAACTCAATAAATTTTACTAACTTATCTAATCATGAAATATCGCCTTTTCTTTTTTAAAATAATCAAATTAAAACAAATCTAACCATTACAATATTACTGAATGGTTATTGTTTCTTTTGTGGAGATAATGCTGAAAGATGGTTTTCTTTGGTTTATTCAATTTCTTTAAGCAATAAAATGACTTCAGTGTATGTGAAACAGAATAGTGAAATATTTTTTGGAGGAGAGTGAGGGTAGTAGAAATTTCCATTTTATTTTACTTAACTTCTTTTACCTATCCATTGACTACTACTCTTAGTTGGTCTCTAACATACACAGACAATACGTTAGTGAACGATCACATCACGTTCACTTAGAAATAACTTGTTTTCTTTGTTCTCCTAACCACAACAGATGATTATATTTCCTGGGAATAAGCAATATATCGTTAAAAATAGGTAAGTATGAATATAATGAAAAAAATCACTTTAAATCTAGCACACACAGTATCATTTACCTACCTAACTACATTTCAAATCATATGGATCTTAATGAGAAAAAGTAGAAATAAAAATAATATTGGAAGCAGATCATTTTACAATGAGATATCGGTAACTCATCAGTGTTTTCTCTTTTTTCTCTTTTCCCTCTCTCTTTATGGTGTAAAATTTTTTTTATTTAATTTTAGAAAAATGAATAGAAACAGTTGTCAAATGGTAGTCCTGCTAAACAACTATTTCATGTTTATTGATAATCGAAACTGAATAAACTGATACATTTTCACATACCTGAACTGAACACGATTATACGTATATGTTGGAGACGTGATCGATTCATAATAAATTATATAAATAAAGGGCTATATCATACATATGGATCATTCAGTTGAAAGTAGTCACTATCAAACTATATAATCTTTAACAGATATCAGGTATTTTACCTACCGATAACCGTGTTTTTTTTTAAATCTGACAATTTAAATTATTTTTCAAGTGGATAATTTTTTTCGTAAAATTTTCAATGTTACATGTTTAACTGATAGGAACGAAGGTGGGTTTATATTGTATAGAAATTGTAAAGTCTATCACCATAGCCAACTATTTTAAGTAGTGATTAATTTATTTCCATATTCTACTGAAATGTGCAATTTCGAATTTTGCTTCTGTGTTGAAAGATACGCAGTTGTTGATTAGTGACAACAGTTAACAGAAATATGCAACGACCGTATTTTACAAAACAATAACTGAACTAAACTTCAAAAATATAGGCCAAATGATAGAGCAGTGGTTCTTTTGTTCTGTATAAAACTCAATTATTTGAGTTTACTTGTCGAATTACTGTTAAATAGTGTAAATACCCTCAAGTACTATCTAAATTTATTGATTTACGAATAACTAGGCTTCAAAACTAACTATCATCGAATCGATTAAGGTTAAAACACTCAGTTAATTTTTATTCTTTTGGTTCATAGACTGATGAAAACGACTGTTTTTACTGATTTTATTTTTCACTAATTGTCATTTGAACATATTTCTTCCATAAACAAATATTCTTACTTAGATAATTGTTCACTTTCAAAAGAGTAACACATTCTAAACAGTTATTCAAATAAGGATATCTATTGTTTTGACCAGTAGGATATTTTTCACATAATGTAGAATTTAATTGAAATTCTAGTTAGTACATTACAAATCCGTATAAGTTACCAAACACTCGTGTATCATATAGGGAATATAATAACCACTACCTAGGTATTCTGTGTAAATTTGAATGAAAGAGTTAACTTAAATTTCATTGGGTGTTCTTTCAATCAAAAGTTACCTGTTGAATTTTGTTAAAAAGTTACTTATTTAGTATATTTCTGTTGTGGACAGTTGTTATTCCTCAGGGTTTCTGTAACAAAACTTTATATTGAGTCAGATGTAAAATGTATTTTAATTTATGCTTTCTGCATTTCTCAGCTTTTGAGGTCTACAAAACACTAAAAACATTTATTTATTTTTAAAATAAATTGTTTCAGATGTATGTTGGGAGGTGTAGATTTTATGATGACAATAGTAATTGTGTGTAAATATCAATGACAAAACGTGACTGAATAGTTTGAAACAAACTAAGGCTAGGGATGTTTCAGTGAGAAATAGTAGTATCATATTCTCAAAATCCCATAGAAATAGTGGGAAAATGCATTCCTAACGTTTCATAACATCATGAAATACTTCGTTCAAATAATTCATAAAATCTACAAAGAAGAATTTCATATTCCACAAACTTGGGACATATCACCAGATAACCATAATATTCAGCCTAATTTAAATAACATTACATATATACTATCAAAAAATGACTGATTTCCACTATGAATCTTACATTCAACCACACCAAAACCGTTGTGAATTATCACTTTTAACTTAGAAGATATGGTGCAGTTAAGTTTTATCCTTTATTTGAATATATTTCACTGCTATTGTTGTTTCTTTATGCCCGATTAATTAAATCACGTGATACGACAGACAATTTGAGACATCGACCAATACGACAAGATCAATGACTCATAAACCTCTACGAGCAGCCTAGAGTTCTTATTGGTTTCCAGAGATAACAGCTTCTCTCCTAACCCAGCCGGTTTAGTCCAGAACGCCAATTCCAGTCTCCGCGATACGAATCATATATTTCAGACATACTGGGTTTATACACAAACAAACCAGACCGCATTATACCATAAATAGAAAACAACAATTATACAAGATCAAGCCAAAAAGTGTCTGTGATTGTAAGAGACTGTTAATAATAAACTGGGAATATCTCAAGAATAGCAAATCGTATGATAATAGTCAACAGGCTAAATAAAGGTTCATAATGAAATGAATATGAATATACATATAATATAGTTACTTAATAGTCATACGATAAGAATAATCGTATAATATTAGTCCATAAATAATTTCTAACGGTTACCATTCATTAATTACTCGTCCGGAAAAGCACAGTTTTTAAATTTTATTTAAGTAGGAGCATTATTCACGTGTTTGAAGAAGCGGCTTCTATGAAGTTGCTAAGTATGGGAAATACTAACCTACATGTTGATGCCATTTTACAATTACACTATTTTTGTGATAAATAGTTTTTTATTCATGCGAATTGCTCAATGACTGTACAGGCATGACATAATTTCAGAGATTTATTTGTTCATTCGCTTCCTCAGATGGTTGTTTTTGTATTACAATACTAACATTTCCTTGTGAAATTCCAGATATTAGATATTGTTAGTACAATAGTAAGTATGAGAAAGGTGAGTAATATTGCTCACCAGGTAGATCAGATGAAAAATGGATTTTTTCTAAAAAATGTATTAACTATCTATTTATTGAATTTCTGATGTGAAGGCAACTGAACTCATCTCATAAAAGAGATATAAAAGGGAAACAGTATGTACTTGAATGCGTAATAAACGTTTAGGTCAGCAATTATTATAGAACGACTAAACCTTTGAAAATTAGCTCATATTATGCCAATTCGTGTTAACAGTGAGATATTTTCAATATCTGAAACATTTTTAGCACAGGAAACTCCTATCTTTTATTCAATGGAATTTAAATATAACTTTTGAAGATAAGTGGTGATAGAAAATGACATTTATTCAGCGTGTGACATTTTCATAACATATTATTTTCTCTTCACGTCAAAGTATCAACTTATAATCGAGAAAAAAAGACCCAGTATTATATAAATATATGACAAAAAACCATATACTTACTTTAATCCAAGGATGTTGAAGGCATTCATTAACCGTAGATCTTTTTCTAACAAAAAATAGTAACATTTTGGAAATACAAATTATTACAATCATGATCATAATTCTTTAATGTTTATTGAGCAGTTTTAGATAGCTCTATAATATGCATGAGTGTAAAAATTATTATTAAGGGTTATATCTAGCTACAGAATAATCTAACTTTAAAATTTATGATGACTTTTGTTAAATTGTAGGCGCTTACAGGCTACCATAAAAGATTCCATTCGACTACTGAATTGAAATGACTGATCTTACTTCAGTGAAATCTATACAGAGCATTCAATATAAAGGTAGCAAAGATATCCTTATCATCGATATTTCTACGATCATCACTATTACCGTTGATAACAAAAATCTACTAGTTGAAAGCCTAGTTACAGTTCTTCACTGAGCTGCTGTTATTATCTTTAAAAAAAGTAAGAATAAGTCGGAAAAAATACAATCATGTCCGTATTCATAAATTGACTGACTAAATGATTAATACTTAAAATACACTAAACGATCACAATTCTTGCATAGTGTTCTGTTCAAAAATACACATTTAAACATATTGTATTGTATTTTCAAACAGATCATATATTACTATGTTGGAATATTCACATTGCATTGCATTAATATAATGTCAGATCACAAAATACCAACTAACTCTATATGCGATTTAACAAATTTGGTAGATAGAAAAAGTTTATCAATAAGCAACATTGTCAGTTAAACATTCAAACGACTAACAATTCCATATCCTGTTGTTATTTTAATTTTTGATTGATAAAAATCAAACCATTAATAAAGTAACTTCTATTCATTTTTGTATTGGTTGTTTGAATCTTCCCATGAATGTTTAGGACTGTAATTGATTAGTCTCATATTGGCATATGTGCATCCTGTACAGATTGCTTCGATATTGTTACTAAACATTATAAGCGGAGATGATTTAACACAAACATAGTGAAGTCTAGCTTTATTTATCCCTATCATTGATTTGTTTGTTTTTGTTTCTTTCTTATTTTTAAAGTTTCACAATTATTTTTATTTGAAATTAACGTGGATAGATAATTTTTTCTTTCTCTTTCCAGATAACTTGAGTAGTGATCTTTATTAGAAGGGGGTTTTGTGGAGATTTTAGTAACTGAGATCATAAGTCAATTGAAGCTAGTAATTTTTAATTACAATTTATTTTTCGAAGCAAAAAAAAACTAATTTTAAAGAAATTTATCCATTGTAAATTTAAGAAATGAAATTTTCTGTTCCAATTGTTTAAATGGATTTATTCTTTTATTGCATAAACACCTATGGTTGGTGCGCAATTACATAGCTTGGGAAGTCTTCACTAAGTAAGGTGGAAATAAATATAGTCTAACATCTTGATACAGAGAAGACTATATAAAATGTTTATAATTGATTGATTACTAAGTAATAACCAATCTCATGTATGTCAAGTCTTTCACAATGCTAATCGGATTCTATCGACCTAGTTGTCGTATGACCATTAGTCTAAATAATAAAATATCGCGTGCACTAGGTTGAGATATAAGGTGGTAGTCGGAGTTAATAGAAAATAAATCCTGAGATTGCTCAAAAATAGGTAATGGTGCAGCTTTTGAGTTGTTGTTTTTTGAGGGGTGGGCAAATAATCAATGATATGGCTTCACAATCAAGTAGTTGCAGATATATCATGCTTAAGTTATCTCAGTAATATCTATTCCAATAAACTTTTTCTATTTTCGTAAGATATTTCGTATGTTGTTTTATTCATCTGTTAAACAGTATGACAGTTTGAACTGGTAAATGAATTATGCTTGACAGTTTGTTAACTGAGGGAAACTTTTAGTAAATATAAATAGAGGGAATATATATATATATATATATATATATATACAACGGTAGCGATTAAGATAATTAGTGACATATCAAAGCAACAATGAATGAAACACATACATACATTCATGCATTCACACACATACACACAGACATCCATGGAATAACTCGATTATTCATGTTCTTCTTCTTTTTCGTGTTATTATTATTATTATTATCCTTTTTATAATAACGAATGGAATGTGTTCAACATGACCTTCAGTCTAAATTTAATCAATAAAATAATTCTTTCACCTTGATTTTGTTAACTGTAAGAAAAATGTGCTAATTTCGATATAAAAAAATTAATCAATTTAACAAATGTACACATGAATGGAATTTCTTTTATAAATGGGATAGACTGGTCATTTATAATAGAGTACGTGTATTTCGGCATGTGCACATGTCTACGGAATCATATATATATACTAGTGTATAGTTTCTTTTATTAATAGTATAATGAGAAAGTTATTAAGGGAAAGAGAAATTGTTAAATACAAAGCAAACATTCCCATATGATAGAGTTTTTTGTCAATCAACCTATTGGGCAAATTAAACTTAAACGATAGATAATCATATAATGTAATGAGATAACAACTATTAGATTCATTCATATGCATATATTCCATTGAACTTTAACAGATTTTTCAAGATATGATTTAAATGAATAAATAAATTGTATATAAAAGAAGTACATTTTCATATTTTTCACAGTTTAAGTTGCAAAAGAAAAAAAAGAAACAAAGAAATAGACCAAGTCATTTTGTATAAGATAAAGATGAACATTTGACATATGGGAATGAGATATAAAAACAGTAACAACAACCAGAAATAAAAAAAATGTTCCATTTCATTCAGTTGTTATGGAGTTCTAATCTTTTTTTGTTTCTTTCATAAGTATTGATTCAATCAATTCTGTGTAAGTGTAAAGCTTGTTATAATTTATTTAAAGATAAATAAACCGATAGAAATACATTCAATAATGTTTCATCATGTAGGATTTATTTTATTATTACAGCAAGCTAGTTTCAACTGCCTCATACATAAAAACAAACAAACAAATAAATAGTTGAAAGCGTGAGTCAATTGAAGCTAGACCACCAGGGAAAACCTGGAAGCACTAGACGGCCACTTTGTCAAACTATGGGACTCCTCAGCAGTGCGCGTCCACGACTGCGCCTCGCGAGATTCGAACCCAGGACCTACCAGTCTCGCGCCAGAGCACTTAACCGATAGACCATTGAACCGGCATCCGATGGTGTTAATGTCTAACTTCAACCAATCCATGAAGTTTCAGCAACCGTTGACCAATTGTCTTCAGTGAGTTTATATCTCACAACAGACGTGGTCGAACTCCACTGGTCACTGCTTCTCACTAGAACTCCTGGATTTACCTTTCGAAGTCAGTCACGTCCAGTGCTTCCAGGTTTTCCCTGATGGTCTAGCTTCAATTGACTCACGCTTTCAACTATGAAAATACTAAATCTCCACAAAAACCCCTTCTGATAAAAAAAACAAATAAATACAAAACAAACATATTGACAAGATCTGAGACATAAATTGATTAAATGACCAAACTGATAGAATAGGACGATACAGATGATAAAGATGTGAATAAAATTTAGAAAAATATTAACAGCAAATAAGTTTGTTAAGTTGTTACGTCAGTTTGAGAAGTTTGTTTCTGTTGGGGATGTCAAATCCCCAGAACTTACTTGGTAAATAGCTTAGTTTTGTAATTTTATTTTGAAAATTTGAATTTAGCTGTTTTCGCGCCAAAAGCGCTCTTTTTACCTTCACGTCATATTTCCCACTTGTAAACTATCTTAAACGCTATTGGTCCATTGTTTCTTTGTGTGTGCTATTTACTAATGATGCTCAAGGACAAATTGTTGCTGTATAAATGCGCTTGACTTTTTCCCTTATTTGATTGCTTGTACTCGGCTGCTTACGGAATACATATATATTCCCCTACTTGCCTTGGACTTCTTCATCTAGTTAGCGGGGCCTGGGACAACAGATTAGAATAGCTTATCGTGTCATTGGCTTTCGTTCGTTACAGCGGAATCGATTTAGTTCAAGCATAACAGTTTCAATAAGAGAGTGAGAATATTTCAAAACATTGAAGTACTAAGAAAACTAATTTTCAGCATATACACCTCAAAATAGTCAATAATTTCATGTAGACTGTATACACTTAATTTTTTAAAATAAAATTTAATAATCATGCTTGGTTTCATTACATTCTCCATGATATTAAACTATGATTAAAAGACTAAAAAATTCGGGATAATTAACAGTTTAAAGACGAAAACATTATTTAATTGATTCAACTAAATAAGTCAGTTGATTTTAGATTTAAAAAAAACAAGAAACAATGCAGTACTACAAAACGTGACGTATTTAATTAAAAAAACAAACAAACAAAATGACTAGAAGATGACCATAAAATAATGAAATTCAGTCAAAACATCTATTGTATTTATTTACATATTCAACAAGCTAACTGAATAAAACATTTATCCCATTTAATCAAATGACATTTCAATAACATCATGATGAATTACTGAGACAGTATTCTGTTGTGATAGTACTTATGCAAATTAGACATGAATTATTGATCTTTAACTTGACTAAATTTTATCAGTATAGGGTTGTTGGGATTGTTGAATTCTTAATTAAGATTTTGGACCGTTCGATGTTATACCACTATTGAAAACCTGAAAACACTGAACGGCTGATTCGTACTAGTATAGGACTCCTCAGTAGTGTTTATTAACACTGTTGGATCCTGAATCAGTGGTCTAGAGGTTAAGCGTTCACGCTTGAGACTTAAGGTCCTCGGTTTGAATTCCGCGTGCGTGATCGTGAACGAGCACTGCTGGGAAGACTCACACTGGGACGAAACGGCCATCTCGTGTTTACAGGTTTTTAATAGTGGTTTAATATCAATAAGTTCATGATCTCAATTAGAAACGAAATTGTACTTTTGGATATCTACAGTGAATAAACAAAAGGAAAATTACAGGAAAATGTTGAGTAAAAAAAGTATAAATATCAAAATTAAAATACCGCTGGTTTTTTGTAAATGTTAGCGAAATCACATGGAGAGTGAAATGAAAACGAGCTATCGTAAAACAATTCACGCAACATCACTTGAATAAATTAGTGTACACAAATGTAATACTATAGGATTGGTAATTTAGCGATTTTAAACTATTCCACTTTAGGTACAAATTTTGAATAAATCACTTAGGTAAAAGGCGACCAATGAGTATTATCACTTATCCTTTTACACATAGTTTTTACCAAGGCGAAGTACAAAAATAAGTTTCGTAAGATCCACATAACATATATAAATATATATATCAGTATTACCTGGGGTTTTTCACCAACAGTTTCTGAATAAAATCTTTAGCTAGATCACTAACATTTTGCATTTCCTCTCTTGAATAATCAACAATACAATCGAGAATATTTTGAAATGTTTCAAGTTGTGTATCTCCAGCAAAAGGTGAAATTCCAGTTAGTCTGTAGAAAAAATGGAGAGTAAGAGAAAGGAGAATAAAATAAGTCAACAACAGTGACTGTGAAAACAAATAATGATTAATGACCAAACAAGAGAAAATGAAAATAGTCTTGTCTTTCTACCATTACGAAAATACATGGTTGGAACACGTGATAAAAATTGATTTTAACCTAGCCATTTCACAGTCATTTCATATAAAACTTGTCTATGGTAAATACTTAGATTTGTTGAAGCATGAATCATGCAAGAATTCAGCTCCCATTCCGCGACTATATGTTTTCAAAAATAATATGTACTTATACTAACCCTAACCTAGCAAACAATAGATTTATTATCCAAAGTGATATGATTCATATTTCTTTTCCCTATTATCTTTGTTTTTCGTTATCTTCAAATTTTTCAAATCTGATCTTTATTTTCCAGATCATATTGTTCAAAATGCGCTGCGCCCATATGTCACATAGTCCTGACAAACTTCGTCTTCTCATTATCTTATCTAACTTTATCTCAGGAACTAACTAATACGAATATTCGTCAGAATTTGAACAAATAATTTACCAAGAATTGGGCCCTCAGTATAAAGGAGATATTATGCATAAAAATTTTATTTGAACTAATCTCAGCAACTGGAATTTAAATGATTACAAAGTTTCCCCCTACCAAACTTGTTTGAGCTTTTTCAGGATAATAATCAGAATTCTTAAAGACTATAAACACATTAGGAAACGATGAAAGTAATGAATGGTATTCTTGAAAAGTAAAGAAGAAAACAAGAATATGCACAAATGATACGACCATATATATATTATATATATATATATAACAAATAAGTTAAAAGTGAATATGTATACAAAAAGAGAAAATGAAACGAAATAATAATAATGTGACAGAGTAACAACAAGAAACGATGAAATCCATCATATGACTTTTCTTCAAAAGAAAAAAAACGGGGGACACAGAAACAAACCAATGAATAATGAATCTCAATAGATAAGAGAAGCATGTAGCATAACATAAATTTTTTTAAAAAAGCGGTATATTACATCAATGCCAAAATGAATGTTTATTACAGTCATTAAGAATTCTTTTTTGAAAGGTAATAAACATCACAAGTGTATCGTATACACAAGATTATCATATTTACATATTTTAAGAGGAATTAGTTACACAATTCATTGTCATTCACATGAAGTTATCAAGCATGTTGAACATTTTAGAGATTCATAAAAAAAAATGAAGTTAACTACAAATCAACATATTGTTCACAAAATGTTTACTGTATATCATCAACATGAATTCGGAAAAAAAGTAATTAATTAGAACTTAAATTAATGATATACAACTTTCTATACTTATATTTGAATGAAATACACTCAGAAAACGAATGAACTCGAAGGTAATTAATGAACCAAGTTGAAACCAACGGTAGTGAGTAATATATTAAACAGTTCGATAAAATAAGATTAGTAAGTAACATGCCGTTAGATTGCTGACAGACATCGTAACAATATTTAGGCATGACAACAACCGGTAGAAACGTGATAATAATTTTATTTTATTTATTTATTTAAACACATAAATAGTGGTACAAGGGGGCACCGGATATATATGTGATAATAAGGATTATTATATCTCTAGAATCAAGTTAAAATATCTACATTTCAAATACCGTAGCCTATTACAATTACTATTAAGACATGGTTGAATTTTCAGAAATCAAACTTAGTGGAAATATATATTTAAATTCTCCAATAATTTACTATAACTATTGATTGTAGCTAATATGTGATAATCGTAAATTATGTAAATTTCCCTAGGATGAATCAACATTAGTTTTAAATCCGATCATAGGGATATTCTCCATATACTTTCATATTTCTATCAATAATACAGTTACAGTGATATGACGAAGCAAGTATTAAGCCTTATAGTTAGGCAATAATTCCATCGTTGAAGGAATAGCTTACATTTAGATAAATGACTTCCCGTCATGTTTATTCTTGTTCCCAATGTTTTCTGTTTAAATATGTTATTTTTTTAAGAAAAATTCTATTGTGCAGGCAGGTGTATTATCTTCTGGTATCAGTTTAGTCGGGACTGATACCACTGATTTGATCTTTTGAAGCAGCTATTACTCAGTGACATACTGTCAATCTATTTTATCTATCGACCAGTGCTGAATTCATTCATTTTAATATTGCAAAACTCATTCAATATTCATCATAAAATCGTAGTGGACAACAAATACGTACAAAGTTAAACACATTAACTTCCAAAGCAGAAGAAATCAGACTTTAGTTTTGCATAATGGTTTACTTTTGTAGACAAGGCAGCTAGTATTAAGATGAAGAAAAACACATGATATATGACAAGAAATATGATGTTTGTATGCGATAACAAAATAATGTAAAGTGTTCAGATGATAGAAAAAAGAAGGGACTTTCCTATTTAAAAGCTCCTATGAATGTTAAGTGTCATTACCAAAGTTTGATTAGTTAATTTCGAATAAATTGAGCACTGGATAAATTGGAATTATAATTGTAAAGCTTCATAAAGTAGACGATGAAATTTCGGACGTTTCATGACTTAGTGTAGGCCATTTATACAGAGAATAAGAATAAATAACAAAATTACGTTGATGAAAGTTTAAGTAGTCCAACAGGAAACAAAGCAGAATATTTTTAATAAAGCCAAAATTGAAATAAGTCTGATTATATTATTTCGATTAAATTTATTCTGGATGTATTTTTTTTTCTTTATGTATGTTAACAGATATGAATGAGTTAAAATTTTGAAAAAAAATCTCTACAGTTTTACCAACTGTTCATTCTAGAAATAAAAAAAAGTTTTTATTAAGAAACTAACCCTAAAAGGAATGCTTTATCGATGTACTAGTAAGAATAATCACTTAGATTATCTAAAGTTCAAAAGATACTGGGATTTGAGTACAAGAAGTATTATTCTACTAACCAAGTATATAGGGTATATATATATCAGTAGGGTTAATTTACTCAACGATAAACTAAGAACGCTTATTTTAACTTGTAGAAAATAGTGTCAATTACAGTTAAGTGCCTAAATACTTAAAGCATTTCATTCTTAGCAGCTACAAAATTACAGTGTACAAACTTATTATTTATTATCATTTTTCGAGTACCCTTTCAAAAATTTAAAAAAAACTACACTTAAATAGAGGACATAGTACCTCAAGATAACAATTTAAAATACCTGACAGAGAGACTTAATGTGAAAAAAACTCTATCCAATAAATGCACAAACTATTGTCATGAAATTTAGAGCATTTCAAACATATTTCTGTCGACCTTAGGAAATTCTCAACTTTAGGTTGTGTACTTCTTCCAATTCCATTTTTATTGTCAAGAGCCCTGAGAAGCCAGACTACTAGGCTGTTTAGTCGTCTTACGTGTTCCTAGAGCCCTGTATACAGACGATTTACCTGGATTCGTTTTGCCAGTAATCATTTGGACAGTGAATCGGGTGTTGCAAAACACAACAGACCATATAAATTTGATTTTTATTTATTAAAACAGAAGTTCGACTGTTACACCGACTTTTCGTTAACCTCAATCTTCATATCTCTCACTAAAATACTATATCCACTTAAAAGTAGCTATTTTCTCCAACCTATTATCTTCATAAATAGCTCTTAAAATCTAATGGAATTCCTAGGAGTTTTTAAGAATTTTCACCTTTATTAGCTTAGCCCATTCATTTTCTAGCCAGAATGCATACATACATTTTCAACGTAGCCACTTATGAAAAACAATAATGACAAGATATATACATAAATGAACATTTTATAAAATTTCCATTATTGAGGATAAATCTGAAAAAGAATTTATGTATGCGTCAAAAGATACGCCTCAATATATTTTACATGATATACCATATATATATATATGCAAAATACTAACAGGTGCTGTGATGATATCAAGGTCATGAAATTCTTGAGGGTGAAAACTAAAAAAATCGGTAATTAAACTTTAAATAAACATGAAAAATGCACACTTCATTTATTTGATCCTTTTTTTAGAAACATAAACAAATTATGGATTTTTCAAATAGTTATGAAAAAGAAAATTTGACAGAATTTCAATAAAATGGGAGTTTGTGGAAAATGTAGTAATTTTAATAGTTGCATTCATGAGTGGAGTTTAATCAGTATCGAGCAGAGACAGGTATCTACATCAGACAGTGGGTGAATGGTTGCGCAAAATCATGAATCGATTGAAGTTAGACATTAACACCATTGAAGGCCGGCCCAGTGGTCTAGGGGTTAAGCGTTCGTTCAAAAGACTGAATATTCTGGGTTCGAGTCCTACATATGGGAGATCGTGAGTGCGCACTGCTGATAAGTCACATACTATGAAAAAAGGCCATGCAGTGCCTTCAGGTTTTCAATGGCGGTCTAGCTAAAATTGACTCATAAATTCAACCGTTAGAAATAATTAAACATATACACACAAATATAGACTCAGTTTACATATGGGACAAATTGGCAGGAATATAACTATTTATCATTAAGCAATGGATAGTAAGTTGGGAGGTTGATTCATCCTTTTTAACGAAAATAATTATTGAAGTTGTTAGCTAGAACCGTGAAACAGTTTGAACTACCGGTTTCTAGTGTCATAGATTGGAAACTTGTAGAGTAGTGCCAGAAAACGTTTATTTTCATATAAGTCAATATTGACCGTTTATTACAATGAGTAAATAGACATAACAATCGTACAGATAACACAGCTTACAGTATCTATAAATACGCAACTGAAACGATCTGCTATTATCCTGCCTAGTGATTAAAGGAAAACGATGAACATTTGAATAGTGTTATTCATTGTGATTTCGACTTTACTGCTTAACTACAGGTGTATTTATGTCATCCATTGGACTCGACTGTTTCTTTCAAGTGGTGTTGTTATATGACGAAAATCGTCAACATGGTAAATTGATATTCACAAACTATCTGACTAAATAGTAATCGAGTGTACACTAGTGACAAATTTCGAGATGGTAGTGAGGCAATCAACAGCTGATGAGACCGAACTATAATCGTGGTAACTAGTGAGTCAACTGAATTTGGAAACGTGGAGCAATAGATTTTAACTTGATGGTCTGAAAGTATTGTTTTTTCCACGAAATCTGGAGGTCATGTTGAAGAACCCCAAGCGCAAACGAAAATGCCATCCAATGTTTCAATCCTTCCAGTGAGCTCTTAAATGATATTAATTTGTGATGATCACCATCTTCTGATCATTATTAACTATCAGTGGGAAATATGAATGAAAGAATGATAGATGAAAACAAAAAAAGAACACAATTCTGAATAAACATAATTTGTTTATTTGTAATATAAATTGAAGTCGTTAAGTTTGAACTAATTATTATTTGTGATAAATCTCAAATAAAAACAGGAAAAAATTCGACTTCATAAGTTACTTACATATACAAACAAAGCTCAGAGACCAAAATCTCCACTAGAAACTACCTATGGTCTTCCAGAAGTAACATTTCACTTACTTTTTACAAACGTGTTTGATTTCAAACCACATGTTAATTTTGGTTTACAAAACAATTTACTGTTATCTTGCAGAAAACTCTTTTTTTATTTAATTCTTAAGTATGGGTAGTGATTAGTAAGATTTGTGATTTATTAAATTTAATCTAGCTGGAATGAAAGCAATGAAATCATAGTGTTACAGAGTTTTAAAAAAATCAAAGAGTTTTTCTCAACGAACAAACTAAATATGGATAAAAGGAATATGATAAATGATGTTTCATGACAGTGAACCTAATTACTGATTCAGTAATAATAATGGCATTAATCATAATAAAATCATCCACTAGGTACCTGGATATGAGCTGCACGTAAGGTGTGAGGACTAGTGATACAACTCTACTGCTCGAACTGAATTAAGTCAAGATAGGCTCGAATCTGGGAACTAGTCGCTGGAACGGCGAACGCCTAGACCATTAAGTCACAGATTATACTGATTCAGTATCATGTCTTTAAAAAAGTCTGGCCCATAACCCATGCGACTGTGGTTAGATGGAAGATACGTTAGCAACACACTGTAATTTAGGAGCATTTATGTATTAATAAAGAAATATAATTCAATTGTTAAAATAAAGGGTTATGTAACACAAAAATTTTATCCTAAGAAAGAAAGTACATTAAAAAAATCAGTCACCCAGTAGTACAAATATGATAAGAAACCGTATATATATATATATATATATATATATATATATAGGGGAGAATTATCGATAAATTCCTGAAGTCTAGCTCTAAGAAGAAATAAGGTAAGAAAAAGGAATGGAATGTGACATATATGTCACTTTTTTCCTTTTAACTTATGTTTTTTCAGTTTACTGTAAAATATTTTGTCAACTAATATACTTACAACTAGGCTAGAAAATATTTACCTTTTCGACTATAGACATAAATTTACAGTTAATTAAAATATTGTGAAGTTATTAGGATTTGTAATAATAATTTATTGCCTTGGTTGTTATGATGAACAGAACGTTTATAGATAGATGATGTGCAATAATACGATGTGACCGTCCGATAAATAGGGACGAAAATGCATCATTCATCTGAGCTCCCAATTACATGTTTATGAAGAGCCAAGGTAAGTTGGTTAGGAGAATATGTTTTGCCTTCAACTAAATACGTCACTAATAAGTCACGGAACTTATGATCTGAATCAGGCTTGTCCTCTATACTAGATATAGCATCAGTCCATAAATCCATCGACTGTTAGTAGGCGCAGATTATCTAATCGGGGTTCTTGAGATAACAGCAACCGGCGGTCGAAGGTTTAGGTTCATATAATCCAGAATAGTTTAAAATGGTAAGTTCTTTGCATTTAGAGAGAAATCATTAAGTTGGTTATTCTTACTGTAATGAAGATTCAATATTGGATTTGTACATTAAATCGATTATAATGGTTATATAATCGTAATAATTCTTTTTAATTTTATAAGATTTTATCCAATATTTGAACATCCAAGTTTGACTAATTTAAAAGGTAATAACAGTTATCAGCATTCATAACCTTTAAGTTCAACGGTTAGTCGAATATCATTTCAGATAAATTATATATGATAATTAAGAACTTCATGGAAATATGTTTTAGAAACGAAGTGATAGCCCTAGAAACCCACCTAAACTTACTGAAATTCAGAATTATTTAAAGTAAATATCTTCAAAATGAAACTAAATTGTGGAGACCAGATAATTTATCCCACAATGCGTGATATTATGAATACATCTAATGAATTCAAGAATACCATCATGAAATTTGTGTAAATAAATCATAAATTAGGGCAGCATTAGCACTAGGGCTAATGATTTGAAACTATTCTTACCAGTAGGTAGTATATACGGAATACGGATTAATTTAATTTCCAAATGTTAAACTTTCATCTCAAGTTTCACAAGTGATTAACAGCAAAAGTAATTAATTATTTAAGCCTATTTACGTAAGCAACTACTCCTTAACTGCACGTTTTTATCGGCATTATAAATAACTGATCTATTATCATTAACATTACTATTATTGTGGTTATATGATAATAACTGACGGAAATTGAGGTAAACAAAGGTTCAGAAAACCAAATTAGGATATATATATATATATATATATATATTAAACAGCTTGCTACAAAATATGTTAAGGAATTAACAATATTTTGTGATTATTGATGTTACCAAAAAAAATTGTGTAAAGGTGAAGTAAATGCTCTTTTTCGAATAAAGAATGTAGTATTTATAATCCAAACATAAACATTGTACCGGTAAACACAATTTAGAAGATAACTTTGATAAAGTAATTTTTGACAGTTGAAGTGTATTAGTTGAACACTAACATTTACGCTAAAAGTATCTCTATCACAATACCATCATCATAGACATGTATTATTATTAACTTGTACAACTCATAAGATAAGTTTATAAGAACTTTCGTCTAAATTAGAGCGAATAATTTCACAGTATTTGAGCGCCAAGTTGATGTAAGACATTAATTAGGAATAATATATTTGTGAAATCTCATCGAATGAAATATTCGATAATTTTGATGTTTGATTATAATTCCTTGAAAAAGCTTGGACCAAATTGCTAGGCGAAACGTTGGATTTACTACAAATCCATTCGCTGAGATTTTACAAATTAATGTCATAAGACAAGGGTAGAATTAAAATAATGATTTCAGTGTTATATCTACCTACCAAATTAAACTTTCATGCTCCGAAATAACACATATTGAAACTGAACTCTAGTGAGAAATGCACTGATTGAAGAGGCCGTAAAATAGTAGGACGTAGAAAGAGGGGGTGAAATGTTGACAAAATAAGGTCTCTTCTAATTACAACAAGCTTAAGTTCGATAATGAAAGAGGTCTCGGAAAAAAATCAGTTCCAGCTACTAAAAAACAAGTATTTTCTTTGTTTTCTTAAGCGTGAAAATCCCTTGTTTCACTGCCGCTTCAAAAACGCGAATTTCTTTGGTAGACAACTTTTAACAATAGATAACATACATTTCTCCAAACATACAACTAGAAGTATTTATAAGTGGTTTTACTTTCCAGAATATGACTGATACTACAAATAGTTTGTATGCATTTTCCATTGTTCAGATAGAATAATTAATTATATTGCACGGTTTGTTTTATTGAACATTCTGCTCCCACTAAGTAAAGAGAGAGTCATATTATTTTCGTTATATGTTGAGTATGTCATTTAATTTTTTCAATACATACAAATATTCCAGTATCCCTACATTTGTTATTTATTTATTTAAACACGTAAAACAAAGAATGGATATAATTGGGACATTAAGAAAAAACGAAATGAAAGTTTAATTGAAGAGTCCAACACACAAAAATTTTGTTCTAATGACAAGTATATCAAAAGATTGTAGTCAGAGGGAGAATACAACTAAAACAGATTCAAATCAAGCATGCATTCGTAGAATATGATAAATATTACGTTGCTTCTTCTTCAACTGCAAACAAACACCTACAAGTTTTATCGAGAATATTCACAAAAATCTAAGGCTCTGAAGACAAAACACTCTCCATATTTTGATAATACACCACTTGCTGAACAGGGGACACAAACTGGATACAATGTGTGCGTTTTAAGTGATCAGTAAATGATCCAGTCTCACCTTATTAAGATTCTCGGAAGCAATAAGTAGTGGGTGGCCTAAACATGATGTTTGCATCGAGAAAAGAGTATATGATTAACATACAACTACCATGGGTGACAGATACAATTAGCATGATAACTAGACATATTAACATTTTATTATAAAATCACTGATAATCACAATCCAGAGAGTTTTTTAATCAAAATGTCATTTTCGTCCTTAATGTCGCATATTTTTGTTAGATTACGTACTAAAATTACTTCAAATATTCTACAATCATTATTCCGATCATTTGTTCTCTCTCTTGGAGATCCTGTTTAAATTATAATTTTCAATATCATTTACATTTCAGATAACTTATAGTTTATTGATAGACAATTCATTCGTTAAAATTTTAATTATGTTACCATTTTGAATTAATCAAATTGATTAGGTTATATGTAACCAAACAGAAATCAATAAACTACAATGAATCCATTGTATTCTGTTAATATTTTCACTATTGCTTTGTTAAATTTTTTTAAAGGAAACCAATCACATTAAAACAGATTTCTCCATGTTTTTTTTTTTAAAAAATTTGATTTTATTGTTAAAAATAACCGATTAGATACTTAATTCCTGTTAAAAACCACATTTGATAATGGATTAGTAAAATAGTCAGTCTAACTTCTCAGATATTCTATCAAGTTTGATGAATTGGATTAGTTTTTTTTCTTGTTGATACAATAGATAACATGATAATATTACACACACACACACCCTTATATTCAATGGAAGCTAAATACAACCACCTCAAGACAATTAAATTTGTGAAATTAATTATCAAAAAATAAGATTTTACAAGATAAAAAGAAAACCAGATAGAAGAAAAAAACTTAATATTAAATAATAGAAATTGTTAAAAGTTTCAAACAAGACTGTACAAAAGTATCCAAAACATTAGGTAACCAAGACTTTAATGTTAGAGACTAATTACATAAGAAATATAAAATCGAATTTCATGATAACACCATACCGAAGAGAGAATAACATAAACAAATACATGAATTAACTCACAAAATGTAAGTCAATACTCCGACCGCCCACATATCAGTTGCAAAAGTTATCGGATCGAAATTGACGATTTCTGGAGCTGTTCATAATATGAAAAGAGAGAAGAGGTAGAAACTAATCATAATGATTAGATTACAAAAATGAATTAAGATATTACGACGACGATAATCAAACAAATATTTTTGATTCATCTTGTATTGGTTATTTGAATCTTCCCATTGAAGTTGAAGACTGAAATTGATCAGTCTCTTTTGGGATATGTGCATCGTATTCGGATTGCCTCCATATTGCCTTAAGTCACAAGCATTATAAATAGAGATGGATGGTGACTAAAAGTGGAATCCGGGATGCGCATTTTATCTTATTTAGGACTCATCAGCTGGATATCCCTGCAAGCCAGAGTTGATGTTCATTTCAGGACTGATCGGTTCCAGTCCTAAACGTCAATGGGAAGATTCAAATGTCCAATAGAAGATGAATTAAAATTCACACCATCGCAAAAGCTAGTAGCTATCTGGAATCAGTAGCTAACTGGATAACGTGATAGCGTTTGAAAAGAACGGTAGTGAGTTTGAGTCTCGGAGTGGAAATAAACTCTGAGATGCAGGTACATTCATGTGACTGGTTACAAATAGGACGAGATGGGCGTGCTGAATTCCGAAACTAGCCACCATCCATCTCTGCTTGCAATACTTTTTTAATATTGGTGTTTATTAGTAATATAATAATCATTTCGTCCTATAAACAAAATGAAAATGAAATGGATAGTATGAGCTAACCATAAAACAACGTAAAAAAATTTCGAAAGCGACTTTATATAATCCATTGTTAAACCACTGCGTAGTATATGTGAAGCTTAGATCGCAAAGTATTACGATATAAAATACGAGATATACCACTGCAGCAGAACATCACAGCAAAAATAAAGTTATGTTTAGATGCAGTAAAGTACCAAAAATTGTAATAACTAATCACGTTTACGTTAGTGAACTTCGTAGATATGCTTAACAATCCCCTAATATTGACATGCAGGATTAAATTGGAAAAAACAGATAAAGTTAAAGAGGACAAAAAGAATACCAAGCTAGAAAATTGTTATGAGGTTTTCAGACTCTCTATGACAGACGTAGAGAGCTAAACGAAACAGGGCGACATTTAATTTGGTACAAGTATTTCAACAGTACTTTCAACTTTCTTCATCTAATCCAATTTATTTTCAAATTGCTTAATACAATTTTTCTTACTTCTGTTTTCACTCATTGATTTACTAAGAATGTTCCTAAGATCAACAGCGTTATTAGATTAGATATTTTTATCGTTTGTATTAGTATATATATTCAGATTTGTATGTGTAATCAAAATAACAAAAATAAAACGATTAGCTAAAACCGTATATAATTTCAAAACTACACATTTCTTATCAAAAGATGTTCCTTTTACACAACACTAAAAAGAACAGAAGTTGATAGATACTGTTGAAATCTGGGATGGATTGGTAACTTATAATAATTCTGAGAAATACTTTTTATTCTCGTCAATACTGCAAAAATAAACGCCAATGCAAGTTTACATCCCCACTTGAACAACAATAAAACATGTAACGATTGGAGAAATATTGCCAATTAACTTAATATTGATCAACTGAGAAATTGCCTACAAGGTTCATGTGTCCTATGCGGATAATAATAGTAACACTAATGATAATCATAAACATATGAACAGTGAATTTACACAGACGGAATGATCTATTTGTATGTGTACGTGCATCTGTATGTACATACGTGTACACAGTAGGTTTGTGTATATCTGCACTAATTGGCAAAAGAAGTGTGTTTATGTGTACGTGAATAGATAATTTCACAAAATTGAGAATTTTGCAATTTTCTCTTAAATATAACAGGATATTATGCTACTATTGGAGTTTATTTTATGAGTCAGACAAGAAAATACGGAAAAAATATATAATTTTATTACAGAAGTGTTCATTATAGCTATTAGACGATAATTTACAGAAGAATCAATGAAATTAAGGATAGCAAGTCTTGGATTTGGGCGCAAAATTCATTCATCCATATAGTTAAATAGCATTTTGGCATTACAGCTTATGTCGATTCGTGATGAAAATTTTTACTTTAATGCATAATCTTAATTTCCAACTCCAAATCCTGATCCTGATTCATCATATTAACTTATAACCCTCTTTTGGCACTGGTAAGTTGATGAATTGTCTTAAGGTCACTACAGCTCCGCTCAAACGTTGTCCATAAACTATAGTCCGACCAAAATTATATTCCAAGTGAATATGTTTGGGTAGAAACTACTAGAAATGATTCCTTACTTTTAAAAATAATCAAACAGGAACTATTGGAAAGCTAATTTATTTTTAAAATAAGAAAAATAGAAGTTCGAATTAACATGTTAACAATATGTTTGTCTTTTAGATCATCGTATCTAATTGCAATCAATGTATTTTTGAATTAGTCAGATAAGCTCATCTTGAATACTGAAATAAAAATACGTTTGAGAATGTTGAATTAAAGTTCAAATAAGTGAGTTTAAGCCATTTGTATTGCTGTCTCATAACTACCGGAGTTATTCAGCTGCTAAGAGGCAGACCAGTTAAAGTTACATTAGAATATGTGGTACAGTAGTTTGAAGTATAATTATTAAACAAATGAGAGAAACAATACAGATTATGACTATAATCAGTTGATTATTAACTTTAAAATTATAATCATATATTTCAAACTTTGTATGACAAACTAGTGACAGGTTAGCATCCTTTATAAGCCTCGAACTTAACAGTCAGTTACATGCAACGTAGAGAATGAAACATATGTGCACCGGTTCAAGTTGCCATATTCCGTTAATAAAATGAGATAAAGTTATCAAAACAAATCCCTGGGTAGTAGAAGTAGTAATAGTATCAATAGTAGTAGAAAATATAAAACACAAAAGATATGATTAGAAGAGTAAATATGGATTCGTGCAATAAGAAAACCATAAGATAATTAACAAATTTGAGATCTAAGTAAAAGCGAAGAATAAATACACCCACGTCATTGCGAACAGCTCCAAGCCATTTATCCAACGCCTCCAAACACTGGTTACGATGATCATGCTGTATCCAAAAAGGTAATCTTCACCTAGTTATATGGTTGAGTCCGATTGTCAATGACTTTATAACTGGTGCTATGTCTTGGTCTGACAACCCACAACTTGATTCCAACCTACTTCTAAAACAGACAACACCGCCTGCCGAGATAGGCGGTAGTTTTGTATTCTGAAAACATATCTCAATCAAGTGCAGTGACGGACACTTTCAACTACTCCACTTCCTACCGTTAGTTAAGGTGTTGATCCAAACCAGTCCCAAAAATTTCGGATTTAGAGGAAGAGAATCAAAACCTAAATATGGTTTAATTATTGTTTAAAGTGGTCATAAGATTCTGAAATTTACCAGTCTTCACTAACCTGGACCATATTAACTGTTAATTCTAAGTCAACAAGTGATTTTGCTTGTAGGAGACCGATTTCTTGAAAAGTTAGGCGATGAGAGTGTTATCGCTAAAGGATGTATATTTCATTTGTTAATTTATTCTTCTTAATTTATTTAAATAGATATAAAAAATGAGTAGAGTGGAGTTTTGCACGAAAGTATATCGATTCTAGTTTAGTAGGACTGTCAACAGTTAAGGCAAATATTTAGATACACTAGGTGAAGAACCGAAGTGGGTAATGAATCAATAGGCGCAGAGTAATATTTTTCAAGGGTAGATAAAAGAAGAGATATATCAATATTAATATAAGTGGAGAGTTTGATACATCATCATCCGAACTGATACTGATTGAACTTTACATATGAAGCATAAATGTTTCAGATGAATAATTACTGACATCAAAGGTTAGGAATATATTCTACTTTAATCAACACATCAGAGTTGGTGGTTGCTATGCATGTGTAACCATTGATTTAGCTCCTAACTTCATCCATTGACTTGTAGTCTTGACTACCACTTATTTAAAGTGAGGGTTCATTACTTAGTGATTCAATTATAATCAGCTGATGCTTTAAACGAATACTATACAATTGAAAAACATGATAGTTTACGGTAAACAAATAAGAAAGTCTACTTACGCGTATTCTTTTCTTGGTATGACTTGGTGATTTTTTCACGAATGAAAATTGTAATAACATGGACTGATGCACTGTTGTGCATCGTAACATTTTATTTATCTAAAGTTTTCCATCTAAATAATAGAAAAACTATTTCCTGAGTTGTACTTTAACAATACTTACATCAGCGTGCAATTCTGGCTAACACAGGTGTAGGTTGGAAAGAAAGTTATATGAAACTAACCCGATAGGTAGGATTAGTCTGTGAAAGCAATGACTGACGGCCTAAGGAGTTTAAGAGAGTATGAAGGTTAAACACTATTAAGGTAATAAGGTTTAAAATCGATGGCAGTGATATAGATGCAGTAATTATTCATCTCCATCTAAATCTTGAATAGTGCATTTTTCCATACATTAATTCATTAAATTTATGTATTTATTTCGACTTTTTGCCTTTCAAACTTTCCCTAATATATAGTTATTTCCACTCGAGCTTATTTCCTTTGATGGTAATTATGTGAAATGTATCAATTTGGATTGTTACCAATTTGTGTCAGATCTTGTATCATTTTATATTTATTTGTCTGGTTGGTTTACTGAAATGTCATGAAAACTTTGAAAAAAGTTATGGCTTACAAGTAGATATCCAATTATGTTAAAATTATCATCAGAAAAGTACAAGCAGCTAAAATCATAATTAAAAATATTTAATTATAAAACATATATTTTGAAGAGTTGTTAAATATGAATGTACTTATTAACTACATATACTTGGTTAACCTCCAGAGTAATTGGCAAAATATGAGTTGGTTGTTTTTGCCTTATTCATATTGGTTTGAATCTTCCCATCAATAATTAAATTTGAGATTGATCAGTGTTTTTTGGCATATGTGCACCCTGTACAGTTTGTCTCAATATCGCCATTGAGTCATAAAGATTATAAGCAAAGATGGATGGAAACGCGAATGCTGGATTCCACTGATAGCCACCACTCATCTCTGCTTATAAGTAACTGCATGATTAGAAAATTTCAGGAATAAAAATATAACTAACACAGTATTCTTGAAACTGTAGTTAACAGCGCCAAAATAGTAATAGACAAATATCTAGTCAAAACAATATAGTTTAAATGAATCTTCGAAAATATATGCTAAACATGAGATGAATAGTGAAACGCGTTGTTATAATACTGGTATCAATAATAATACGAAAAGCTAAACATAAAGTGTCGTTCAAAAAGAATAGATGAATTAATGGGATCGATTTCGAATCATATCAATTAGCATTTCCCGTCATTGATATATGTATATACATATATTACGGTAAGAGAAAGAGAGAGAAATTAACTGGTTACGTTTAATGTCTAAATAATAGTCTCACCCATTTTCTTTGAAAATTACTCAACATTGTAGACTGTGGCTATATATACAATACCAGTATAGTAAAAAAGTCAATATTGTCCAACTACTAAACACGTTAATGGATATGATTTTTATTTACTTTTACCGTGATAGAACGTCTATAATAAAACACGCAAAATATTTAACATGAAAGTTAAAACCAAGAGTAACTGAAACCTGAATACAGGACAATTTATGATAGAAAAGAAAGGGATCAACTATGATTTCGAATAAAGAAATCAATGTATACGATAATATTATCCATTAAACATGTTTATGTATATACAAATGTCTTACAAACTTCTCCCTTCTCTTTCCCATCCATTCATTCTACTAACAATCCGTCAATCAATTTATTTAGTGAAATTTTTTTTATGTATTCTTAATTTTGAAGAAAAGATAAACATTATAACATTAACATATTCTAATAGAAAATGCTTCATAGGAGGATAAACGTAAAAGATGAAGCAGTAATAATGATTATTATTGTCTTAAACAAATAATCAAGATATCTATTTCTAATAAACATAAACACTAATGTGATATAATAAAAAAGGAACAGAAATGGAATAGGAAATATAATATAAAGCAACATTGAAGACAATGTTAATGTAAACTAGTGAAGTACAATACATATATTATGTACTTATCTATACATGAAAGCATACACAAATGCATTTGACAACAAACGAACTTTCAATATTAGATAATAAGATAAGAAATAAGTACAGTAGATTTTTGACTTCTACTGTATGTTTATGTAAAAAAGAAAAAAAAATAGACAATCAGAATTAATGTTTTGTAGAAGTAAATATTCAATGAATTCATAGGAATGAAATAATTCTGTTCTTTTACATTAAACTTAAAGAAAGTATTCACAAGGTATATAACAAAAAAGTTTTCGCTAGAATATACCTTCATGTTTAATAGTGCACTAGAGTTAAACATACAGAATTGATTAATTTTGGAAAAAAAGTTCCATACATTTATGTTTGATACAAAAAAAATAGGAATTTCGCTATAGAACTTGTGAAAAATATTGAATGAACAATGATACGACCAGTAAAAGTTCAATCATATAATCTGTTTCATGACTTGTATGTTTATTTGTGAATGATTGTATCATTTCGTAGTTACAGTCTCATGATTAAATAGCTTATATGGATAAGTGGAATTTTTCTTTCGCTATATTAAACTTAATTAGATGAGCTGGTTTTGCAGAGATTGTATTATTCTGCAGGTGATATTCGTCATGAATCGACCACATTTAATGTACCACTGAACATCAAGAAAGACTGGATAACTGTTATATCCTAGTATGAAATTCCTCCTGAGTACGCTTAAACACTAAACAACTGGATTGGTCACATTCACTTATTAAGCAGTCACTACCAGACCTAGAAATATTGGGTTCAATCTCAGGCAAGCTCATGGTTGTTTACTATTGGTAAGTCTCAAACTAAGATGAAACATTTGTCCAGCCTTCTCTGGTTTTCAATGGGACCTCAAACGAGATCAATTCGCGACGGACACTACATCAAGAATATACTCAATTAGTTGGCCATTTTTTATTCACTGAAATATATTCAATTAGGATTCAGGGTTCAGTTGCATGAGTGAATTTAATCATTACTTCATCCCGTTCAAATCAACATTAGACTAATATTTACTTCTTATATATTGTAACAATCAATGATCTCATAAAAAATTACAAACATATAACATTAACAATAAACCCATGAATAAACTGAGTTCTAAACGGACAATTTTGATCGACATATTTATCAGCCAAAAATGTTTGCTCACCCCCTATTAGTTTAGTCATCCAAGTTATAACATCTCAGAGTTCTTGTACTACATTGAACTATTATTATTATCATTATTAGGATTTCCATATCACTTTTTGTGTAACCACTGTCTATTTGCATATGACTATTATGGCTGCGCTTGACATGATATCACTTACTTATTCTGTTAGTAAGAAACATGATCATGAACAGTGAACTGATAACTTGATTCACACAAAATCATATTTCATTTACTAGGTCAGTACATATGTAGAAGACTTAGCTGAAGCAACATAGAATCCATTCACCTCATTCTTCAATGTTATCACTTTATAAAACTTTATAAATTTACAGAATTGAGTAACTCTTATCAATTCAAGTTACAAAACTTTGTCATACATTATAAGTATCAGTGATCATACATTAAACAACATAAACTATTATTAAAATATAAACAGAATAAGGACTGGAAACTTCACTCATAATTGCAATGACAGAGACATTTCTATAGAGATAGTTAGAAATTTAAGTCTTTGAAGTTTACATAGAAGATTTAAGAGAAACTTTATGATTGGTTGTATCTGATATTATCTCGAAACACCGAGATAAGTCAGCTCTCGAATACTATCATATATCACGATGAGAAGTTGATTAAACACAAATCTCTCATACTGTAGTGTATGCTACTTTTGCTGACAGATAAAAGTAGTATGTAGCAGCAGTCGGAAGTGGAATATCTACCAGCAGAATATTGAACTGAAGAGAACAGAAATTGAAACACAGAGCAATTGTAATAACAACAGAATTGTAAGGATGAAAAAGTATGTACAGGACAAATGAAGATGTGCAAATAATGTATTTAATGTATGATTTCCGTTTTTTACAAACGCATTGTGCAGTTTCGCTTAAAAAGTAGATTGCCTTTCCCTACCTGAGTTCTCGTCAGGTATGAAGTGATTAAAACGTGACTAAACAGAAAATCATGGTATCATAAAAATGACACTAACAAATTAATCGAAGTTTCCCACATACCTAACTACATATCAACAGGTCTTGATGATCTTTCCTTACTAAGTATTCCTCCTAAATGGGGCTAGATATAAAGTTTAAAGGCGGGATCATACGTATTCGTGAGTTTTAATTTTTACTATTTATAGCTAGATAAAAGTAATAATGAAGTGGAATACGATTATACTTTGATTACCATAGGGCAATATTATTTGCAAACATACATTTTCGTGAAATAAATATGTTCATCAATAATAAATTAAACCAGCGGCTAGACGATTCGAAATTTCTAGCGCTGGCCAGAACTACACTTATGACCAAATAACTGTGAACAAAGTATTCCATAACTACAACAATTAGGCTATGAAGTTTTATCACTAAGAGACTTCAATCATAGATAATTGGTACTTGTCGTTTGAAAATTCTTAAATGAAGGAAACAATAAAGCAAAATCAATGTTAGGAAATTTAACAAACGTGAAACAGTGAAATAAAGTAATGTGTTTGCAATTTCAGAACTTAAGTACCCTAATACACATGTTTTATTGTTTGGGAACACTAAAATTTCTTTCTAAATGTTGTATACCTAAGTGTACGCATTCTGCCAAAGAACAAGCTAAAATCTGAATTAATAATATTCCTACACAGAATAAATACAAATGAGAGTATGAATGTTTGTATAAAATGAGTGTTATTTATCTTTGCATAGTTAATTCAAAACACTACATTTATGTTATGTAACGATAGAAAATATCCAAAGTGAGTAAACGAACTGAAACATTCTTGATTATGAACTAATATCCAATGAAGCCTATCAATGGTAAGTTTTAGATATTTTGTTTCCTTCTACAGTCACAAAGTCTAGACAATAGTCACATGTAAGCCGAATAGAAATATTAGTCTATGAAAAGCCTCTAAAGTTAAAAAATAGTAATCAGTAGAATAGAGTAAATTAAAAGCTGTGGAAGTTAGTTAAATTAATCTTCCACTAAAATATATCTGGTTCTAATTTCATGCTGTTTAGTACTTAGAATTGACTGAATCCTATCAGTTAAGTTTGTAAAATGGCTTCCACTTCGAACAATGAACCATACCGATGGATCTAAAAATTGTACATGGCTTCTAACCAGATGGATTAAGTTAACTGACATTGAACGAATACTTTTTTCTAACCATAAATTGTTTGTTTATTCATGAAAGCAGTTTTTCATCACTGATATTAAATTAGTTACCTTGACTTTTATGAAGCTTTGATCATCCCGATTAATCAACCAAAGTGGATATAGAACCTGGTTCATCATCAGAATGACATGTAATTGATAAGGTGAATAGAAAAGGTATCCATCTAGTTGTAATACCAATGATAATAAGAAAGACTAAACAAATAGAACATTATTTAGGAATAAAAAAGTGAATTAGTGAAATAAAAGGTATGGAACAACATTCAAACTGAAAACCTAGGAAGAGAATAACGACTGATTTTTAGTCTTCACTTAATCACCCCTAATTTCATTCCAATCTACTTCAACCCTGGGCACTATCAAGAGTTGAAGCATGGGATGATTATGCACAGTATGATCTCATGTTAGTATTAACTAGTGAAAATAGCCTTGGATAACAAATTGGTATTTTTCATTAGTTTTTTAAAGAAACTAGATACTTTTATTTTAATCAAGTGAGGAGTATAAAATATCATTTTACAAGAACTCGTACACAAATAATAGAAACGGAATTTTCTTAAAAATCAATCCTATAAAAAGAACGAACACTAGTAGAATCTAGCATTTTTTAATCCCACAGAATGTATTTATGTAGGCGAATGCTCATAAATCAACTCTTATATTGTATAATACCAAAAATCACATATATTATAAATTGTCAAAGTTAATAACTATATAAATTCAGTGTTTCGATTTTACACACATATCTATATATACAGATAAGCATATATATACACACACGGATACATTAATTTCTCTCTCTTTTTTTCTTAATCCAAAATGTGTACAAATCCCAATGTCAAAAATAGTAGATGATTACACTAATTTCCTATCGCAACAGTCAATAAAACTTCCAATATCATAAATAATCTTTAAGGCAGAAAAAAGCTCGAAGAAGTCCAACAGAAAAAATATTTATTAGTATAGTGGGGTTTACGGAGATTGTACAATTTTCATAGTTTACATCACGGATTAATATTAGCCAGACAATGATTGAAAACTAAAAAGCACTGGACAATTGTTTTGCTTTAGTATGAAACTCCTCATCAATGAGCATCCACGACCTCAATGAGGGAGTTTACAATCGTCACAAATAATTTTTTGTTTGAATAAGATAATCCTTAGAGATAGTAAAAGGTTATGTCGTAATAAATGCTGTTAATTTACAATGTTCATTAGAGAAAAATGAAACTGATGTCCTGATAATTAAGTTTACTTTAGTAGTAGTACAGTCTTATTGATGATGAGATGAAAACGTTGATGGAAGTTGTCCTGTCAATGAATACAGCATGAATGATTAGAAATTAATATGATAACTACGAACTCTAAGTAATTTATCATACATGTAGATACAAATATATGTATCAGATTACTATAAAAAAGGCTGTCTCATGAGTTGAATATAACGAACAAATAAAAAAAAGAAATACAAATCTGAATACCATAACACAATTCCAAGAATATGACAATTATGAGAGAAAATGAGAAAAACCACAGAAAATTCTCAAAATATAATCACATGAATATGGCAAGAGTAACTCCTTTAAGAGAATCAATCCAAGCTAAGTATTGTTAATATGAGGTACCTTTGCTTGATAATCAAGTGATAGGATTCATTATTATTACTAACGTTTTGAAAAACGAAATCGTTTTATGGAAAGATTATTTATTAAACTACGGCGCTGATTATGATATCATTAATCATTTGAAATCTACAAATAATTTTATACTCGATTAACTTTCCAGGGAAATATGGTTATTATTGATTGTCAGTATTCATATCACCTGGTCACTGGTATTATTTGTTCAAAGTTAATAATGAAGGGTCAATTAAAGAAACAAACAATTTTAACAAGAAGTTTTCACCTATCATTAATATAATTGAACAGTGAAACTTGCTCGATCCTTGGTACTTAAGAATAAAAAACATTAATATAAAACCTAGAGTAAAGGAGCACTGTCCCAAGTTGTTATGGCTTACATAAGTTCAGTGAGAGGAAATAAACAAAAAAGTGGTGAAATAGTAATAATGATAACACCAACGTTAGCGAACAAGTGAAAAGGATAAGAAACAAATATATTTGGTCAGTATCAACTCTGAACACAACTACTGCTGTCGTATTACTTTTAATCCTTCTGACACTTGAACCTGGATTTAGTCAATAATATTTATACAAGTTATTAGTAACTTGAATGTAAACAAAACTTTTGTTTGAAATGTTTGAACAGATTTCTTTTTATGCCTATGCAGTTATGATAATGATCCGTCTACATGGACTGATGCATGCAAGCAATAGTTGTATTTCTCGACAATAAATCTGTCTAAGATTGGTAAGAAATGTCACTATTAAGTTGATTAAAATTTTGAAATCCCGCCAAAAAGCACTTTAGATGCATTCATTTTATACAACTGCTTTTCTCTATTAATTCAAAATATCAGTAAGGTTAAGATTATCCTTTCTTCAACCGTCTCATCAATCATACGCTGGAAAGTCCTTGAAGAAGTGAATGATAGAGATGTATATCTGTTGGCTTTTTGATTTCCTTATAAGGATAACATTATGAAATACAAATCAGGTTGATGAAATTGTGGTTAATCAGTCAAGAATTAGCGTTCATAAGCACGATATATGCTGAGTACGCTAAATTAATTGAATAAGGTAGGGAATTTCGTAAACTATATTGGTGAAAACAATCATGTTTGAACTACTATTTATTGAAATAAACACATATAAGTACAGAACTCTCAATATGTCTTGTGTAATGTTATCTTTACATTCTGGTTTTATCACGGTGCCTAACATTTTCTAAAAAATATCCTTTTCCTCTTTATAGAGGTCGATAAATCCCTTCCACGGTGTGGGCAACCGGGAAGTGATAACCGCCCTCAAACCTATAACAGTACTCAAGATCACTGTATTCGTAATCAATCTCCTTCTTCAATTCCCATTATTCCTCCTACCTTGACTTTTAACACTAAACTCCCTCTTTCGGCTTCCTCCTCAAGTGCCACCATGGCCAACGATTCTAATGTGCGAAATACTGTTCCAGGTCTACTGAAACCTCGCTCCAAACTACACATTGGAGCCTTCAGCGTACACACCCTATGTAAAATCGACCAGCAGGCCTCCTTGGCTAAAACCCGAAATACGCATAAAGGATCCTAGTGTGGTCATTCACTTGATCTCACGTTGCCAAAATGGAGAGCCGACGAGATACACCTTCCGTTTATCTGGCCGCCCGATGGCTAGTTCTGGTGGACTGGGGGGTGCATGGAAGAGCACTAAGTACGAAGGGCAGAACAAACACAATTACAATGGGTCACCGTTAATAGTCGCCTATTTGCTATTCGAGTAAACGGCTCCGTAGGAACACGGAAGGATAGGGACACACGTCGTTGCCTTTTCGTCATTTCTGTCTACGCTACCACCGACTGCAGCCCGGATGAAGTGAGAGATAACTTTTACAGAAAGCTCTCTGACCTTCTTCAAAAAGCTAAGCGCTCAGACATAGTACTCGTAGCAAGTGACTTTAAACCAAACAAAAAGACATTTAGTTGGGTATCTTAGTATTCCGGCTCAGCGAACAGATAATGGTGATAGCCTGTTGCAACTATGCTCAGACAGTCGTTTATTTTTAGCAAACACTGATTTTAAGCACAAAGAGAGACATCGTCTAACATTGGTGACCCCCTTCACCAAACCAACGATGGACTCAAATAGACCATACTGTCATCAGTCATCGTTGGAGAGGCTCGATAGGAGACTGCTACTCGTATTGGAATACTTGCTTAGACTCTGACCATACTCTAATAAGAGCACGCATTTGTTTGCGCCTCACTGGATATAGGAAAACTACACTAAGAAGACACATTAGAATTGAACTGGGGGACGAGAAAGACAAAAGTAGATTCCAGGAACAGCTGAGGTTACACTTAGGCAGTTCTGAAAACGAGACTGACTCAGATGTTGCTTGGAAAGATATGCAAACAGCTGTGAAAACAGCAGCAACATCTATTAGTGATTTGAACCAAAAGGTCACGAAAAACCAGTGGATTTCTTCCAAGTTTATTGCACTGACAGATTTTCATAAACTCATCCCATCTGGCTCCGAACACGATGAAGAGCGAAAGCAAATCAGATCTCGGCTAACCAAAAGTATAAGAAACGATCGTGAACAGTGGTGGGCAACGAAACCAAAAGAGATGGAAAAGGCAGTGGCTGTAGGCACCACCAGACAACTCTTCAGACTGATAAAAAAAACCGGAATTAAGAAGTCAAGTGTAAGCGAAACGATCTCGGAAAAAGACGAAACCCTTATCTGCTCTCAGCCCAGACGTTTAGAACTATGGGCGGAACATTTTAAGGAACAGTTCAGCTGGCCTTCAGCTACTCTACAAATGCCGACCATTCCCAAACAGCCTGAATGGAATATTGAAGTAGGTCCCCCAACTCTATTTGAAGTTCAAAAAGCTATAGCTAATCTGAAACGAGAAAGAGCAGTTGGTTCATATCGATTAGCTTTAGAGGTCTTTAAGGATGGTGGGCCACTTTTAGTGATTAGGTTGACTAATATTTTAGCTAAATTCTGGGAGTTGGACGTCACTTCATCAGAGGGATCTCAATCACTGATTGTCCCAATATATAAGAAAGGATCATAATCATCCTGTGATAACCATAGAGGGATTAGTTTGACTAATATAACATCTATACTACTAGCCTCAATAATTATCGGACGCCTAACAAAGACTTTTGAACTGCAAACAAGAGAAAATCAGCCCGGATTCAGACCTGGTCGTGGCTCTTTCGATCACATATTCACTATTTGTCAGGTTTAAGAACACAGGCATGCTTCTTGGTGTCCGACAATCGTAGTTTTTCCTGACTTAGAAGCAGCATTTGACTCTGTAGACCAAGAGGTTATGTGGCAGTGTCTGTCATCAAAAGGTGTACCTCAGAAGTACAGAAACCTTGTGAAGGCTCTTTACTCGGAAACTACTAATCGAGTCAGAGCTTATGGCGGACTGTCATCTGATTTCGCAACCTCAAGTGGTGTCCGACAAGACTGTCCAATGTCTCCATTTCTGTTTGATTGCATCATAGACCTACTGATGGAAATAACGTTCTCTGAATTTTCAGAAATTGATCTCCTTCCAGGAGGTACTTTTATTGACTTAGAATATGCAGATGACGCTGATAAAATGCAGAGTCCTCTGTTAGAACTGAGTAACAATGCCAGGATATTTGGGATGCATTTCTACCCCTCTAAATGTAAACTGCTACTCCAGGACTGGCCTGCGTCAACACCTGAACTAAGGATAGGGAGTCAAATAGTCAAACGCGTCGATAACTTCACTTATCTTGGAAGTCTGATCAGCCCTAATGGGTTGGTGTCTGACGAAATCTCAGCACAGATTCGAAAAGTTCGCTTGGCTTTTGCCAACTTACGCCACCTATGGCAAAGACGAGATATCCGTCTATCAATTAAGGGACGAATATATTGTGCAGCAGTTCACTTTTTTCTACTTTACGGCTGCGAAACGTGGCCATTAGGAGTAGAACATACTTGTAAGTTACTAGTATTTGACCACATGTCCTAGAAGTATTGTTCGCATCTGCTGGGATCACCGGGTAAGTAACAGTGAGGTCAGACACAGGGTATTCGGGAGTGATGGTAAATCAGTTGGTGGGATTGTAAATCTTGATCGACTGAGATGGTTGGGCCACGTGTTACGTATGCCTGAACACCGATTACCACGACGCGCTATGCTGACTAGTGTTGGAGAGGGTTGGAAGAAAGTTAGGGTCGGCCAAACTAAACGTGGCATCAGTGCTTGAAGTCACTAGCTTCTATTCTGTGCCATGTTGGTAGATGTAGACTACTTGGTTGGGGCCCGCATAACTATCGTAACCAATGGTTGGAGACCCTGAGTGACATGGCTGAGAATCAGTCACAATGGCGTAGGTGTAAACACTCTTTGTCTTCCCTTAAACCGTGAGATTAAAATTTATTTATATCTTTCTTCCTATGAATTAATTCTTTCTTCCTGTATTATATCCATATACACAATCTTTCTTTTTATAGATTACTACCATTGAAGTGGCTACTATGAATTTGATGGTCATCTTTTGCCAATGAGGGGTGGCAACTTGAACCGATACATATATGTGCCCGATTCCACGTTGTAGCTGACTGACTGAGAGGTCGATAAACAAAAAAGTTTCACCCGATGATTAGTATTAGATGGAGTTCATATTAATTCTGCACAATTGAATACTATCAATATTTATGAATATCTATATCCAACAAAGATGACTATTTTTTCAAAAAAGACAGAAATTCCATTGGTAAATAACTACACCACCTAATTGATAATCTTAAACTCATATCCAACGCTTGAGTGAATTTCTTGGATTTTAAAGTACCATTTTATAAAATATAGTACATAATATGAAACAGAAGTTACAGACTTTCATTCTTTGATTTTTATCTGCAATTAAACCAAATGCAGGTTTCCATAAGATAAACATGTATCCTGCATTATTTTTTGTCACTATTTGAAACTACTTGAAATCTACCTTTCTCATCAAGTTAATTCTGTGTTTAAAATGTGGTTATAGTATTTGATGGGAATTTGTAACCTTATTTAGTAACTACTAATGTTAAGCTTATAATTTGGTTAGCTATTACAGTCCATTTATTTGAAACCCTATGGTTTATAGAAAGTATCCTAATTTTGTCAAGCAGTCCCAGTTATTTGCTTTGTTTTCATAAAGTTCTGGTCATAAATTAAATCAACCGTTACCCGTGGCATTAAAAACATAGATTCACTTACCACAAAATTCCGGTGTTCCTGCCATATCTTGAAAGCTTTCATTTGGATTTAGAACTCTGGCTAGGCCAAAATCAATAATTTTTATCTTTCTGGATGCCAGATCTTCAATCATTATATTCTCAGGCTAAAAAATCAATATTTCATTATAAAGTATATTGAAAGATGCAAAAATAAGAAGTATAAACGAGTGATAGAGTGTGTAAAATTACCTTCAAATCCAAGTGAACTATTCCCAAACCATGCATATGTTGGACACCCAGAAGAATTTGCTGGACAAAATTTGAAGCCTCCTCCTCTGATAAACGCTCACAATCGGCTACGCGTGCAAACAGTTCCCCACCAGTTACTCTAATAAGAATGAAAAACCAGCATGAACAAATGTTTTTATATTTGGTAAGACAGTTATCAATCATAAGTAACTTAAGACCTGGAACAAACATTCATCAAAACAAGTCGTTACATTCAGAAGCCTATTGCTTCGTATCAATTGTTTCTCAAACAGATAAAAATATGGTTATTTATGGTTACACCTATGTTATCAGAGTAAAACGGTTAGTCTAACTGTAAATAACAACGAACCATGTCTTCATTTAACTGTGAACTCGGTAACACGTACTTTGATTTGGGTAGCAGGGTAGTAGCAATAGCCCACCTACAGTATGGCCCAAAGTCAAGTACATAAACTTGTCCTTACTATGGCAGTTGTGTCATAAACCAAAAATGCAGTATGAAAGAAGAACCTAAATAGTGCAGCTCTTAACTTTTTTCGATGCTTACCAATAATTTTCATGGTTTCATTTTTCAATTTGTTTTTTTCATCACTAATGGGATATAAAAAATTAATTCACATTTCAGAAATAATTAATAACTAGTGGATGGACTAAAACAAGTGAAGAAATGATGGGCCCTGAATTTACTCGACGTTATGTGCAATTGTATTTCAGTCAATCATCTCTGCAATATGTCGAAATACAAATTACACAGTAACTGAGAGCTAATAGATTCCATTAACTGTTAGCAAACATTAATTATACATGATAAGAAAAGTTGGACAGTTTCAAAACCCTATTTCATCAGCTTTCTAGTTTACTAACTTTGTGGTACTTTAAGTAAAGACGAGAACGTTGTTCAATTCTATGGAAGCTCAAACATTTCATCGTTAAGAGGCTGGGTACATTTGAACTGGCTATTCCGTACACACAGTAAACTTTAACTCTATGTACCTGCATTCGAAAAGTATTTAACTGCTGACATATCTACAACATTAAAGAAAAAACTCAAGATATCAGTTGACTATTATCTTGTTCACAAGTGATTCAGTCAACAATATACTGCATCTAGAAGCCATAAGAGATAGCAGTAACTTACAAGAGAAAATGAAAGACAGTTTAGGGGGACAGCCGCAAGAAATTAAATATCAAATATGCTTGAAGCATCAGTTCTTTTCATTTACTAGTCAGACATGGTAAAAAAGCTAAGCCATGATCGTAAGTATCAGCAGTTGTCAAACGTATTTAAAAAACCTGCTTAGCTACTAAGTTGTATGGTCTTTGTGATTTAACCTATAAGAGCGTGATGTATCAGATAATAATCGACTAAAACCATTTTTTGACATATATAAAATAAAATGGAGGAACCAACAAAAACACAAAAAGATGAGTCTTCCACTGATGTAGAGAGAAATCTTTGTTCTATCAGTCTCCAAGAAGAGCCTGAGTAATATATTTGACTCATTTGTTTATAAATGTGCTATGTATCAACATATTAGTTCCCACTACGACTAACATATGAGAACGGGAAGTCGGACAGAACTGGAAATATTACTAGCCAAATATTGAATTCTTTAGTGACTTAAGTCCTGAGCATAATCACAATTACTGACAGAGTGAACTGTTTGTTAGGGCGATTGTAACACACTGAAAATTCGCGGTAAGGCTAACACAGAACCCTTCTCGCGCTACTTCCAGCGTCAAGCCCAGTTAAAAGAGGGTTAAGAAAGGAGTCAGCAACCATGGAAGTAACCAGTATTTGGTGAAAAAGCTTCAAGACTACATAGCGCTCACAACAAGTGTTTGGTTGCATAAGAAATGAATATCTTAACCAAATTTTTAGATAAAGTATAGTCAGGATCATTTTGTGAGAGAATAAACACAGGGCATTTTGATCTCATGTGATTCAGAATATTTCGCAAAATATGTCAGTCTGGTTTTTATGGAAACCCATCATCTCCAAAACAGATTTTCATTAAATAATTAGGCAAGGCAGTAAACGTTGATAAACAGATGAACAGGTGAATAATCATTTCATGACCTATAAATGCACATAAAAACACCAGAAAAATACAGACAACCGGTAAGACGTAGTAGGAATTGGAAGGTTTGCTCCAGTGACACAAAAACATGCAGCTTGAACGGTAAGCCGGCGCAATAAGTATAAACCGTTAAAATCTTTAGTAATAAACCCTAATAACTACTTCACGTTATACAAACGGTATATTTTGCGGATAAAGGGAATAGTACCTAGTAAAAATACTTGTTGAAAGCAGCCCTAAACGAACAACAAATACTGTCTGCAACATCAGCGTCAAATTTAGACGGTTTGTACGCACAATAAGATAATTATTAAGTGTACATGCAAACGTATAGAATAATCTATATGAAGATAACTCAAAATACCAATCCCTAAAAAATACATCATGATAAATTCATGCTGGATTACAAACTACTTACAAATCCAAAATGAGAACAACGGAATCCTCTCGATAGAAAACTTCATGCAAATTGACAATATTTTCATGTTGTAAATTTGCTAAAATGAAAGCCTCGCGGTCAATATCAGAAACGCTCGACCCATGAAGTCCTGTGTTAATCCGTTGCTTCATTATAAACTTAGCCGCATATTTCTTGTTTGAACTTTTGCACACACAAAGATTGACGTCTGCGAAGTGTCCACTGATAATTCCTTATGATCGATAATATTTGAACTTACTCTCCAATTTTCTGTTGTATATCGTACAAGTCCTCCAGGCAACCGTGATTAACAAGAGGCTCCTAAAACATGATATTTCTTTGAAGAATATTCTACCTGACTTAGAAGAGGCATAATAATCAAACCATCTGATCGGCGTTAAAACCAAACCTCGCGCAAAGACACTGTATTTTTTGTTATCAGCTTTTTTGAAGTGTTAAAACAAACTCATCCCTTTATCTTACATGGACTGACTGAAAGTCGAAATAATGTTCCATGGAGTTTTTATTGATTAAAAACAAGGGTTTCTGAGCATAATAGAGGCTTTTACTTCCATAACCTACAATCGACAATGAAATCTAATAAACATCTGGACGAAGCTTCTGACAGTTTATTAGTTTATTCTTTGCTTGTTAAATGTCGAGTGTGTTCAGTAGATTTTCGCGAGGAGCCAAGACGCGCAAGATGGGAGTTTGTGCTCCATTTCTTAGCAGACAGGTTAGATTTCCATCCACCCATCAACCAATAAATACTACAAGAGTCCCTCCATAGAGGAAGTCAAACTCTGAATTCCCGGCACAGGAAATTAGACCCGTCACTGAAATGTATAAATGTCGATGGTGCGCAAGCGAAAAACAGCTAAAATTTGGAAGAGATTCAAATCTATTCAAATCCTTTTTGTGAAGTAAAAAGGTAAAGTCAGTTCTTTGGAGACAATACGTAGTAATCGCAAACTTAAATTCCTGAGGATGCTGAAGCAATGAAATGACGTTTTGCTTCGCTGAAATCAGGAATGCGGAGTAAACCTGTCAGTCATTGTTGTTCTTCAGCTGCCCACTAGAAATGGTTACCCGATTCCTTGTAAACAGATATTCGATTCCATTTTGTTCGAAATATACTTATTGATGCTCAGATACATAACAGTTATTCATTAACCACTTTTTTTCTGTACAGTAGGTTATTTCGTACTAGTAAAACCTTCGAATGTGAAGTGATGTCTGTACAACTGAAGTATTTTAACTCCCTTGATATAATTTGACCCTACAGAATCATAGAAATTACCGATAAAGTTTGTTTCTTTATATGTTGCGAATTGAGATGTCCATGTTATATATATCCCTAAGTTAACAATGGATACTATTCCTTTCACACTAATTAGTCTGAAGATCAATAATAAGTTTGAACATACGTTTTTATTTATAAAGGTCAAGCATACTGACTACATGGAACTACCTAAAAGAAGAGCAATCTCAGAGTAGACAGCTACCATAGATGATAAGCGACATTTGGCTAAGAAATCTACAATACGTGAAGTAGGTAAACGAACCAGATAAGTGTAACTTGTAGCCAAAGAACGAAAAGAGAAACCTTTCTATTGGAAGGCGACAGCAACCGTTTCTAGTGATAGGAGCATCGATTCGGACCATGAAAATCAGGGACACAGGAGCCGTGGATAAACGTTAAGCAAATGAGCTAATTACGAGGAGACATAATTAGGTAAAATGTCGAAAGTCAAACCAGTAATTCAGAAAAAAAAGAAGTGCCGGAAACAACAAGAATTAAAATAGGGACGTGAGTACTTTGAAGTAAAGAAGAGGTATTCAAGAACACGCATGCAAAATAAAGTGTGTGATCACTTGCCGCCAACCAAGATACTACAACTGATTCCGTCTTGGGCTCTCCTTACGAGTTGTAACCAATCACTTTTCATTCCTTTGGTATCTGGCTCCGATTCTCCATCGGTTTCCTTTGTTTTTCACCTTCAGAATTCCAAGTTGGAGCTTGCCTCATGATGCAGTTTGATGATTTCCTCAATGTATGTCTTATCCACTTCTAGCGTCTTTTGCTAATTTCCTCTTCGACTGGAAGTTGGTTTGTTCCCTGGTATCGTAGGTTGTTTCTGATGGTATCCGGCCAACGGATCGGGAGTATCTCGCGTAGACAACTCTTTACAAATAAATGTACCTCTATGATGAAAGTTGTGGTGATTCTCCAACTTACAGTTGTGTACAATAAAACTGTCTTGACGTTTGTATCGAAGATTCTTTGATTTCGGCTGACAGTTGTTTTGAGTCTCATGATCGATCTGGTCCTCTGTAATGTGATCCGTTGAGACCCATATCGCTTCACTTACGCGTTTGTGGGGGAACATAGTGTCACCTATAACCATTTTGTTGGCGACACATGAATATGAAAATCTCTTTCCATTCTCGTTCCTTTCTCTCAGTCAGTCCATATCGTCACATGATATCTTCATATCCGATGTTGTCCATTCCTACTGTGGCGTTTAGGTCTCCCATTGGGATGACCAGGTCCTTTCCTGGACACCTGTCTACGATCGACTGCAGCCTCTCATAAAACCGATCTCCATCGTCGTCGTTGATTTTATCGATAGCCGCATAACAGTGGAAAACATTCATTGTGATTCCAACCTTCATTTTGAAAAATGTTTTAATGATTCTGGGCCAATGAAATTCTCATCCTATGAGTGCTTTTTTAGAAAGTGGCAGTGCAACTCCTTGTGTGTGCGAAGCACTTTCTTCTTTGTGACCAGAGTACAACAGCATCTCTCCCGAATCTAGTCTTTTCTGTCTGACTTGTGTTCAATGGCTTTTACTTATTTCGAGCGCCACCGAGTTGTATCTTCTCATTTTCGCAGTGATTTTACTGGTCTTGCAGGTCTCCCATATTGTCCGAACATTCCATGTATCTTTGTTAATTGTTGCTTTGGTTATTAGAAGGGACATCAGCCTCGTGGCTTTCTAAGAATCTCGCCCTTCACCGTCAGGTGCCATAACTCTTCTAAATGAATATCCTTCAACTTCCAGGGCAGAGTTTGAATTGTTTGAGTGATGTTATCTGGTTGCCGTTTTGTTGGCAAAGTCGTTTTCTACGGAGTGGGGTTGCTGACCTCATGTCCAACTCTGCTCCTTTACCCTGGTTTGGGGCCGGCAGTAACCCTGGAATGGCTACAGGCGGAGTTAAATTTTCATATAGGACACTTCAATAAGGGTCATGTCACTACAATACCACTAGATCATATCTCTAAGTGAATCTGATAAAAATCCCACAAACATAACGTCAGTCAAATTTTGTATTTGCTCATTGTTCTTGAAGAGTATTGCTGGGTTTGTGTGCCTTAGTGTAAAACATAGGTGTAGAGAAAGACAGTATAACCAAGACAAGGACGTATTTTTGGGTGTATATTTGTACAGTCGAATGAATTCCGAGACATTCAGTACTAAAAGTTCCTATTACAGTTAACTCTAACAGGCAAAATAGAAGTGATAGACAAATAAATGCTTGAAGACGGCAAACATGTAAGTCTACTCAACGTGCATGTTCACTACCTAGTCACTAGAGCTGCACAGACATTCACTTGCATCTTGAGCAAAATGATGTAAAATAAACAAACTCGTAGTTAATAGACTTTTAGGTGGAAGACAAATGTTTGTGAAGAGGACCTTAGTCAGATAGAGAATGATTGAAAGTTACCAATTAGAAATTTGACAATTTTATCACTTATATATGAACTGTCCTTCCACTGTTTTAATTTTGCTTTAAAGCAAGCATTATGGTTCTTGGCTCTGGAGTTTATCGTATTGGCTCTAGTGTTGAATTCGACTGGTGCGCTGTCGGTTGTGTCAAGGAACTTCGACGCTTAGGATGGAAAACAGTTATCATCAACTGTAATCCCGAAACTGTATCAACTGATTTTGATATGTGTGACCGACTCTATTTTGATGAACTATCTCTTGAACGTGTTCTAGATATATATGAGTAAGTCCCATATACTACAACCATTTTAAGTAACTTGACGTTTTATTCCACAGAAAATATACGCTTCTGAAAAAAGAGGTTTTTCAAGGAGTCTTGTAATTACTTAAGTGACTCGAATGAAACTCTGTATCTTAATTAAAAATTACCTTACTAATTCGTTGCTATTTCACTGATTAAACAACTTAACGGTCCTAACGACGTGTTAATTCGTTTAGTAAGGTATTTTTGACAAGAAACAAGTGCTATGTAGTACTTTCAGATCTATATTTTTGGTGGCACTTTTAGTTATCTGATGTCCTTAGAAGTGTAATATATATCGTAGTGTGCAGCTTGATCAGATGGCTGCAAATGCCCTTGAGGTAAGTCTCCTGGTGAGATGCAACAGGCTTTCAGCTTGATGAACCCCCAATCACTTCAATACAATCAGGTTGAATATGCTATTAAAATATTATTTCAATATGCTTTTGGATGTCACTCGTTTTATACTCACTGAGTTGATGAAATGGGATTTACTATTCAGTGTAAACAAAACGATATCGGAAACCATGTTAAATGTGATGTGTTGCAGCTGGTGTTTCTTTATTGTTTCTTTCTCCTTAGTACAACTCAGTAAATTTACAAATTCGTTTATTAGGCTTTGAGCCACAAGTTTTGTCTCAAGGTCTAGCAATATGAGTCATTCGCCCGAACTGAAGTCGCTTAAGTTGGATTAGATCTTGTGACCCATGCTTAATAGCCGGATGATTTTACCATGTGACTACCACTATCAAACATTGCTGATCTTTTTAAGTGATCTGGGTGGGTGATCTTTGGAAAAATTTATCTATAATAGGTTCAGACGATGTTCAACGTTCACCAAGTAGATTTCTGATCTCGACCCATTGACCTACAAAAAAACTGCTGTTACTACAGTTATATAATGGGCCATCACTTAGATGTAATAAATTTTGATTGAGAGTTTTTGATGTGAATAACGCTTTGATTTTTTTGTTAATTCATCCCTTACATGTCATCACTTTTGTACAAAAAATTTTTATGCCCGAGATTTAACTTGATTTTGATATTGAAGTACTTCCTAGGAGATCATTTAACTATGTTTTGTGTGTCAACCTTAATTCCTAAACATAATTACAGATTCGAATCACCCATAGGTGTTATCGTTAGCATGGGTGGCCAAACACCAAATAATATCGCTATGCCAATGCATCGTTTAGGTGTACCTATTCTCGGCACAAGTGCTGAGTCCATTGACAATGCTGAAAATCGTTTCAAGTTTTCACGTTTGTTAGACTGTATCGGGTTGTCACAGCCTAGATGGAAAGAACTCACTGATATTGATTCAGCCAAGGCCTTCTGTGAAGAAGTAAGCAAGGTTTCTCTATTTTATGATATTTTATTTTGCTCATAATTTTGTTATCTCCAACAGTATGACGTAATTCCTATCATGGATACTAAATCCATAGCTACTCTTTAAAAAGCGCTTTCCAGATGGGTAAACATTATTCTAAAAAATCGGCTTTACTCCTTTTTAAATTTGATCACGTAGATTTTGAACTCGGCATCTATTTATTTGAGTTGTAATCAGTCCCAAATCTTATTCTTTGTTATTGCTTAATAAATAATTCAATCAGTAATAGGTAGTAGCCGTTTTACAGTAGATGCTTGTTTAAACTCAGCCATTAACTCTTATAAAGCTTAAATGGATATAGAGCCATGTTATCACACTTTACTTCTGCACCATTGCCTGTAAATTCGTGATTCAAAGCTATGGATACAAAATCAAAGATCTTAAAACAGTAAACTCATGTAGATGGAATAGACGGTTTGCATAAAACACGCTTTTGAACTGAGTAGAGTGTTTAGAGTGACGTACAAACTTAGATAATTTATTATCATCATTGAAATAGTTGGAAGGAAATTTATCTGTATCGAGAAGAAGTTGGCACTCGTTGTTTTTCAAACATTGGGATAAATAATTATTTTTAAAAACACATCCATGACATTAAAATAGTATGATTTAAAACAAAGTACCTGATGATTTCAGCTATAAGGATAGAAATTGGTATAATATTTTAAGGAATTGTATCCCCACTGAGTAGAAACTTTTCATTGTCTAGAATGGTGAATTCATCCGTCCAACCAGTCCAAACAATCAATAGAGGACATTCGTAAGTTACGAGTAGTTGACAATATATACTCATGAAGTGTTAATCTCCCATGTTGGGACGGCTGAGTGAGCAATATTAAGATTAAATCCAGGGTAATTCCGTTTAAAAGATTATGAATCTCCATCAACTGAAGTGGTTGGTCATGTATTACATATACCCATAAGCCACCTACATCGACGCGCAATGATTACCAGTGTATGAGTAGGTTGCAAGAAAGTTAAGGACAGCTAAGCCAAGACGTCGCATCAGTCCATAAAACGATTAACTATTGGAGAAATCCATTTTTGTAGATTCGTACTAACTCCATGTGATCAGTGTGATAATTCCAACCAGTGGTTGGAAACTTTGGATGATGCGGCTAAAAATCAGTGGTAATTGCACAGAAGGATTCATTCTTAGCCCTTAATTCGGTACTACGCTTCAAAATTATTTTGTGCTTCTGATTCTACAAGTTTGTTTATTCTTCTCCAACCAAATTCCTTTTGCTTAATATTCTTTGTACTATCACTGCTACTACTACTTCTAATACTCTAGTATTCATCTTAATAGTCTCATTTCACTGTGCTGATTTGGTATTTTAATTTGATCCTATGCACATACGTGAGGTCCTATGTTTGTCATGACTTACCGATTGATGAGTCCGTTGGAGGTAACTGATTTCACCTCTCCCAGAATGGACTTGAAGTTGGATTACAAATCAACTTGGCAACATGTTCACTAAACTGATTGATTTAAGACATGAAAATAACATCGGTGAATTGATGACAATAAAAAAATCTTATTATTAATACTACTAGTTATCATGTCCTGTTTTTCAGAAGTTTTTGTTCTATTTTCATTTACAGGTCGGTTACCCGTGTCTCGTTCGACCAAGCTACGTGTTATCTGGTGCTGCTATGAATGTTGCAAACGATCATGATCAATTAATTACATTCCTGACTGCCGCAAAAAATATTAGTCCAGAACACCCAGTTGTTATAAGTCAATTTATTTTGGATGCTAATGTGCTAGTATAGAAGTATACAATTGCGAGCTTGACCGTTTACGTGGCCAATTTGATACAAATTATAAACCGTAAGTTCAAGTATGCAACATCGTCCTTCAACGCTCTGGGAGCCGTAACGACTGAAATCCCAAAAATTCTTGTGAGCGCAAATGAAAATCTAACAAATCAAACTTTTTAACTTGGGACAAAACAGCATTCTCCAAGTAGTGTGCGTATTACAATCTAAATAATCTCAAACGTTTTGCTTATTGTAAATTATTTATTACAAAAGATAAGGAGATTAGAGCAAAAATACGAACACCATAGTCGTACAGAAAGCTCTACACATTCGAAGGTTTTACTAGTACGAAATAACCTACTGTGCAGTAAAAAAATGTGGTTAATGAATAACTGTTATGTATCTGAGCATCAATAAGTATATTTCGAACAAAATGGAATCGAATATCTGTTTACAAGGAATCGGGTAACCATTTCTAGTGGGCAGCTGAAGAACAGAAATGACTGAAGACCCCCTTCCGTAACCTTTTGTTCAGCTAAACATCTTCACACCTTATCAACAAGAGTTGTTACGTAGGCCTATTAATGTGGCATATTATTTGCGAAGATTCAGAAAAGTAATGGTCTGACAATGAATCACGCATTACCACATCACCACATTCTTTATTCTTAGAGAACCCATAACCCCAATCGACAATAAATGGGAGGTTCAAACTAAATCGGGCCGCATATGACACCAGCTGACCAATAGTGTTAAAGTGATTGTCGTCCAGACGTAGCATTGCCTTAACCAGTGATTCATCAACAAGAAATAATTTCACAAGCTGTTACAGATTGAAAATTCTGTGAGGGTTAAAAGGCTTCTGAATCATCAGAGTAGCTTCCATCTAGGAATGAGTCGACGTTGGTTGATTTCTATGACTTGTGTCTTCTCCAAATAATAACGAATAGTAGAAAATTACAGTGAAAATTGTTGTGACCTCATTGTAATTTTAACCATTCTATTCTATTTTTAGGCTATACTTTGAGGATATTCGTGGCTGAAAACAATAATTTTCTCACAATGTGTGTTTAAAGTTTCCGGGATTTTGATGCACTTATTGCCGTTCTTTCAAACATCCGTCAACTTCCCGTGGTTGGTAGTGGTGAATCGAGTATGCCGACTGGTGAATGTGCTGGTGCTCTGATATTAGAAGATGGTTCGGTATTCAATGGATTCTTGTATGGTGCTAAGACTCCTCAGTCTGGGGAAGTGGTTTTTCAGACAGGAATGGTGGGTTATGTAGAATCTTTGACCGACCCATCATACCACTCCCAATTACTGGTACTAACATATCCATCTATCGGTAAGCCGCATTGACTTTTTGATGTCTCAGGTAATTATGGTGTTCCATCACTGGCTGATATTGACGAATCCGGTTTGCCTAGGTGGTTTGAATCAAGCCAAATATATGCTAAAGGGCTAATTGTTTCTGAGTTGTGTGAAGAGTTTTCTCACTTTTCAGCAGTCAAGTCACTTAGTCGTTGGTTATATGAAAGTGGTGTTACATGTATAAGTGGAATCGATACGCGATCCCTAACCCTAAAGCTTAGACAACATGGTATTTTGATTTTTATCGGTTGCTTGATGCTTTTAGGTACGCTTCTGGGAAAAATTATTCCCCTTTCACTTCGTCCAGAAACATTCGATTGGATCGACCCTTCTAAAAGTAATCTAGTTTCGGAAGTAAGCAGAACTGATATCAAAGTTTTCAACCCTCATGGAGATGTTCATATCGCTGCACTAGATTGCGGGATGAAGTTTAATCAAATACGCTGTTTTGTCAGGAGAGGTGCAAAGGTAAGGCTTTATTAGGTTTGTCTCAGAGCCCATAATGCTCTTCTGCATCGGCTCAGTTTTTGAAGATATTTCATATTTCAAAGTGTTTTGACGTTAAATGATTCATCTTTAGCAACTGTGGAGATAATGTAACTTACTTTTATATGATGATATCAACCCATTGAAGTTTGGGAACGAAGAGTATTTAATGGTGCTTCACCAGCATCTGTCACACGACGACATTGCATATAAGCCAACTAGTGGTTGCAGTGTTATGTACCTACTGCACAATCAGTTTCTAGTTGCCCTAGTTCCTTTCATAGTTTTCATTAGGTATTAGCATTTATATTCAAAGCTGTTTCACCTAAAAAGAGTAGTTATGTAACGTCAGATTTGCTTAAGACTTTTGTCACACATATTTTATCGTCTAACAATACTTTATAATATCTGTTCGACAATTTATTTTAGGTGACGGTTTTGCCCTGGTCAAGTGACCTGACTAAAACCGAAACAAATTATGATGCACTATTTATTAGTAATGGTCCTGGAGACCCTATTCAATGTAAGGGTATTATTGACCAGATTCGAGGATGGATGACCACAAAAAAGCCTTTATTTGGCATTTGCTTAGGTCACCAGTTAGTTGCTTTGGCATGTGGATTCAAAACATACAAAATGAAATATGGAAATAGAGGTCACAACCAACCTTGTGTTCACTTGCCTACTGGACGCTGTTTTATAACCAGTCAGGTAAGATAACTTTAAATGTGTGCGGTTTAATTTTGTTTTAGAAAATCCTCTAGTGTAAAACATTCAGTTGTAGGCTAAAGTCCTACGACAAGTTATATTCCCCCTTATCACATACTTCATTCAATGATGCTCTGATAAAAGTACCCTCTTCGCTCAATTGTTTAAGCGATTTTTCTAACTACCCAGTCATATGGGAGGGTCCTCGTAAAAATTCTGTTCTTGTCGTAGAAGTTTAATAATGTCCAAATTTCATGCGTAGTTTTTCATTAACAGTTGATAGTATATAGTCCACTTACGGAATTTAGTAGTTATAGTAACCATAAAAACTGTCAAATTTGTCGAGGTTAATCTGTACATACAAGGTATTTTTCGGTCAAGTTTTGATAAATGTTGCAGATAACGTCAAAACAGTGTATTGTTCACATTTTAAACTATATTTGCAAATTACCCATATCAATAAGATCAAGTTGTACATATGCTTAATACCTTAGTAAAAATCATGCAATATGATGATAGTGCAGAAAGTCAACACTTAAAAATCTTCTGTTTCTGTAAAATTCTATTTCATATCTCATCAATTTCATTGATAGCCTAAAATACTATGTAAACAAACTGAGCAGTCAATTTTAGGACTTATGAACTAAACTACATCTCTATGTATGTTTGGAATAAAATCCGACTATTACAAGCTGATTTACTAACTTAAAATGCAATCAACTGGCCAACTACCACATGCTCTAGCGGTCAAATCATACCTTCATTGTACAAAGTAGAAATCAATTTCGGCTGCGGTAAAATAGCGATATCTTACATAGTTCTGTCAACAACCGCTGAATAACTATGTAAGTGCTAGACGTGGAATTCTGGTTTTGAACGACATACAGATTTTTAGTAAATCTCAAGTGAAGATAACAATTGGTTCCTTGAAAAACTTAAGGTTATATAATCTAAAGTTTATATCTCTTTGATAAACACATTTTGATTCAACCGAACCGAGGTGTAAATAAAATAATTTTCAGCATGTATATACTTAAAGATGATAGCCTGACAAGCTGCAAAGAGAAATTTTCATGAGTGTTTCAATGACTCAAGTGATAAACTAAGTATTTCTGAACATCTTTTAGTTGGAAAAGGACCAATCCTGTCGTAAAAGTGATCTGGTATTGGCTAAGCGTAAACATGTGGACGTGACTAGTTGAACATTAACCTCCTAATACCTGACTTAAAAGTATAGAAGTTGGGTTGTTCAAGTTCCTTTGACGTCTCATTTACTGACAGTATACGACCAGATATAAAACTGATATACTCTACGGTTTAGAGTATACTAACTAAATTTACATGAGTTAAATAAATATTTGGTTTCGGTTAGCCCGATGAAATATAGTGATGCGATTTCAACTTGTAGTATGTTTATTATTCTTTCAGTGGATAAGCTTATTGGCGTTGAATTTTTTATTTGTTCCCAAAGAATCATGGATATGCAGTTGACACTAAAAATATTACAGATGGCTGGTATGAATTGTTTCGGAATAAAAATGACCGGTCAAATGAAGGTCTTGCTCATTACACTCATCCATGGATGACTGTTCAATTTCACCCTGAACATATGGCTGGACCAAGCGACCTGGAGTTTTTGTTTGATATTTTCCTAAGTTACGTAAGTTAATTAGTTTAACTTTAAAAAAAACTTATTGGGTTTTAGCGATCCTGTTATGTTTTCAACAGGACTACTGTTCAAATTTATCCTCTTTTGCTTCACTTTTTTATAGATCCGATCATCTGGTGGACAAAGTCTAAGTGATTGTCTAACGAATCACATTTCCTATAAGCAGGAGGAATTTGAAAGAGTGCTTTGCAGTAAAGACAATAAACCAAGAAAGGTTTTGCTTCTAGGTTCTGGCGGTTTATCAATTGGTCAGGCTGGGGAATTTGACTATTCTGGTAGTCAGGCTCTTAAGGCCCTTCGAGAAGAAGGTGTTCAAACGTTACTGATCAATTCAAATATTGCAACTGTACAGACGACCGAAGGAATGGCTGACAAGGTAAGACTTTGTGGAATATGTTTTCATTCACTTCTTCAAATGTGCTATTAGTTAGTTGCTCACATTCACTCTAGTTCCGATAGTTTTGATTGTTCTTGTCCTAAAGTTTTATCTCTTAGCTTCTGTGTGAGCAATCTGGTATGTACTCAACATTACTTGTAGATGTGCGGTTGCAAGACGAGTTGCTTTGTTCAAATATTAAGATATCGACCATAATCACTCGTCTGTTATCTAAAGATATTAATCAGTCGCTACTATGTTTAAAGTCAATTTTTATGCTAAGTCTTATCTCTTATCCTACATGTATTTCATAGGGAAGTTTTTGGGAGACTTTAAGAGACTTGACACCATGTTCTTGTATATTCATGGAAACCGGAATTATTCATTCACATATATCTCTAATTTTGCAACGGTCTTTCCAGTCAGTAGTAAAAATAGACGATAATATGTTTTGATCTATTTTCTGACACTCACAAACAGAGAAATCAATTCATAAGCAATTGGAAAAAGATATTATCAAGAAAGTGTTGTGTTATGTTTTCCAAAAGCAGTTTTCGGTTTGTCGCTACTTATCAGTTATAGGAATGTTGATGGTGAGCAGTAGGAATCTCATCATATTACGTCTTTTCGTCGCCGATTTCAATTTTTCTTAATTATAATTGGATAAAAGTATAACATGTTTTTCATTGCCTTGAACCCTTACAGATATTTTTACTTCCAATCACACCAGATTCTGTTGCCCGCGTGATAAAAGCAGAGCGCCCAGATGGTCTTCTAATAGCTTTCGGTGGTCAGACTAGTTTGTCATGTGGTCTCGCTTTGACAAAAGTTGGGTCAAGTTCTTTAATTCCGGATCTTAAAGGTGAAGATTCAAAGAAATCAAATGTGTTAGATTTATATAATTGTCGGATTTTGGGTACTTCCATATCTGCCGTTGAAATAACAGAAGATAGAGAACTATTTGCAACAGCCATGCGATCTATGGGAGAAAAAGTTGCTCCAGCAAATGCAGCGACCTCTGTGCAGGTGTGTCAGTGTTTTGATGTTCATTTTAGTTTGAATCATTATTTTTGAGTAAGATAAACACCAAAACATATGCTTCATTTATTAGTTAACAAGGACTGACTATCATCTATAATATTTGTAGGATGCGGTCAAAGTTGCAAATGATCTTGGTTATCCTGTGCTTGTACGTGCAGCCTTCGCATTAGGAGGAATGGGGTCAGGGTTTGCTGAAAACGCTACTGAACTAGAACGACTGGCTGGTAAAGCCTTAGCTCAGACGACTCAAATTTTCATCGACAAATCTTTAAAGGGATGGAAAGAAGTTGAGTATGAGGTTAGTTTTTACTAAAATATTATTAATCATCCTGAAATATCAGTGAAATTATACTGAGTTACATCCGTTCCTATTGTATGGTATTCTAACCAACATTTTTTATTTAGGTTATACGTGATGCTTATGACAACTGTATTACAGTCTGTAACATGGAAAATGTCGATCCTGTAGGCATTCACACCGGGGAATCTATTGTTGTATCACCAAGTCAAACACTCTCGAATGTTGAGTATTATATGTTACGGTCAGTTGCAATTAAAGTAAGCAAACCTTTTTTATTAGTCCTTAACCCAATATGCTAATATACTTTATCATAGCTTAATTAATATTCCTTGTCGCTTGTTTTTAATGGATTATTATTAGTTCACATATCTCTTATTTGTAGCAACCAATAATATCATTTATGTGATTTGCCTGCACATATTTTGATTCTCAATTTTAGGTCGCTCGTCATTTGCGGATTGTTGGTGAATGCAATATCCAGTTTGCGTTAGACCCACATTCTTTGAACTATTACATCATTGAAGTAAATGCCCGACTGTCTAGAAGCTCTGCACTCGCTAGTAAAGCCACTGGTTATCCTATAGCCTATATAGCTGCCAAACTTAGCTTGGGTAAGAGTCTCCCGGAACTTACAAATAGTGTAACTGGTGGTCTCACCACAGCATGTTTCGAACCTAGTTTAGATTACTGTGTTGTGAAAGTTCCACGCTGGGATTTAGCGAAGTTTTCTAGAGTAAGTTCAATCTTTATCTTCGTGACTGTTGTTTATTCGTAACAAACAAATAATTTTTTTCATTCTTATTTCTGAGTAATCATTATTTTAGCTTCTGTTTGCCAAGCTTTTCGATATTTCGATTTCCTGAACACTTTGATTCTAAATTATTTAACTTTGAATGAAAACAACCTTCACTTATCAATAAATGACATTAGCAGTCTTCATAAAAAGGTATAACACAATCTGTTAATTTAAATCTAAAAATAGTTGTTAAGTTGAAAAAAGTTTTTTTTTGTACTTGAACATTTGGGATAAAAATCATACATTTTCTATAGACGTCTCATCTGTATAATGAGTAGGTAAAAAGCCATTTGGAAATGTACGAAAACGTTTTAAACACATTATGCTGCGAGTGATGTAACGGATCACTGAATAAGTGTTTAGCGATCATTTCGTTTAATGAGTAGTTTGAAATTATGTACTGTCTTTATACCCTGTTTTTTGGATAAGCTTAAACTTCTATCTTTTGTTAGCGGGCAGGAAAGAAAATAATAGGGAGTGATCTCGTTCATTATCATTGATTTCACACTTAGAAATTATCAACTTGGCGCACAGACTTGTCAATCCCCTTTGTCTGATAAATTCTATCATACACTTGCTGAAAATATTAAATATATATAAACCCAATGATTAGTTCAGCGTATGGCTTCTTGTTTCTCTGTACTACCTCTCATCACTAACTTATGCTCTGGTACGGCCAGGGTGAGAAGATTCCACTCTCTCTCTCTCTCTCTCGAAATGCTCTCACATGGCCATGTATATACAACCACTGTCAGAGAAGTCCTACTCACTGCCTTCTCGCAAACGGGGTGTTGTTTACGAAATTGAGAGGACGGAAAGCGAATGTCCGGTGCTTTAGCCGGGTTGGTGGGTACGGAGGATCCACCTAGGGGAGTTGGAAAACCCTGATTCCAAACCAATGGTGCACATTAGCTTCACTATCCTAGAGAAACAAATGGAGTATGAACCTATTGTTGGTCACCAGCTACCATGGGACTGCATCTCTTAACGTTGCTCCATTCTATGTGGATTAGACCTTTAAGTGGAAGGCTCCGGGTGTGGCCCTCTAAGAAGGCTACCTGCTTCGGTTTTGGAGCCCGGACAGTATCCCGGCCCTCACACAAATCAAATGAAATGACAATTAATACTGGATATACTATTTTCGCTTCAATTAAAATTCAGACAACTCACATTCATTTTTATTTTTATGTACTACGTCACTTATCTACTCTTTTCTATTCTCACTTTGCGTATTATTATTTTTCAACTTATACCACAGTTCTCCTATGCTGGAGACCTTGTCCCATCCAGACGATCTTGAGTCACTGACTGGTCAAAAGTTGAACGCTACCACCTACTAAGAATACTGAAACAGTCTTTCTGAAACCATGTACACCATTCAAACAGGCTTCCTTCAACGCTCGTATACTAATGCAAGTCGGACAACAGATATAGTTGGCTATGTCTTTAGAAAGTCTTAATATCGATATCTGTTTTCTATCCGAGACCCGTATTCAAGACTCTAGTGAAGTACTACAAATTCGCTCTCCATCTGTCGCTTTGAAAAGCTTGTTTCACGTGCGTTTATCCGGGAACCCTGTGGCATCTTCGTTTGGTTTTACTGGCGTTGGTGTCGTACTAAGCTCTAGAGCTGGGGCAGCACTGACCGATTTGATCCCCATTAACAGTCGGTTATGTGTTGTCAGATTAGAAAGTTCTGTCAAAGTGAAAAGAAATCGGTGTGAGAAACGATGTCTTTTCGTCATCTCCGCCTATGCTCCGACAGATTTAAGCTCGGATGCGATCAAGGACGAGTTTTACTACCAGTTAACAGTTCCTCAACAGAAAGTGCGTTCGACAGATATTGTAGTACTAGCCCGAAACTTGAATGATCATGTCGGGCGTCTAGTCACAGAAGAGAATCCTTTAGGTGGTCGATGGCGACTTGCTGGTCGCAGGCCAGATAACGGTGACCGTCTACTGCAACTTTGCGCAGACTACAACCTGTTTCTGGCTAGCAATAACTACCGGTATAGTCATCACCGATATGCCACCTGGCACCCTCCTTCATTTTAAGCCTGCACTCAGATTGGTCACATGGAGATCAGCTACCACTAGCGTGGTTGTGTACAGGACTGCCTCCCCCTTTGGAGTACCTATCTGGACCCTGATCACGCTCTTGTTTGCGCTAATTTTACCTAACAAGTCTATCGTCGTAAACGGATCGATGTCAGTAAATGTGTTGCAGCTTCTGATGCAACTAAATATTAAGCCAAGCTAGGTTCAAGGTTAACTACCCTCCTGCCGAAAAGTATAGATGAACATTAGTTACAATCGCATGACGCATCAGTGGAAGCAGTTTTGCTCTATGCTTGTGGCCTCTCTGAGTTGAGGATGATAGGTGACTCTCTGTTGTTGATCATCGTTTTCTCCGAAAGATTACTGACATCTGGTGGCAACACCATGTTAGTGATGCAGAGGTTCGGCATTGTGTGTTCGGGCACAGCAGCGATAATTCAATTCGTGTTACTATCTTAAAACATCGACTTCGGTGGCTTGGACGTGTCCTACGAATATTATCCCAGAGAATTCCACATCATGGGTTATTTTCCGACGCTGGGACTGGTTGGGAAAAGTGGAGAGATGGTCGTTGCATGATGTGGTATCGTGGTAAGAAATAAAACTGTACAGGTCTCGCTTCTGTTGTGCCTTCACAACTCCCTGGTTGGAGTCCTAGAGATGGTGCGGCGCAGTGGCTTGAGGCATCGTTATCAGACATATCCATTCCTAGAAGCTAGTGGCGATCCCGCTGTAACTTTATTTTACTTTCTTCATAAAAATTGGACGTAACTTCTTTAACTGGAAGAATTCTTTCTTAATTGAAAGCGTGAGTCAATTGAAGCTAGATCACCATGAAAAACCTGTAAGCACTGGACGACCGTTTCGTCCTATTATGGGACTCTTCGGCAGTGCACATCCACGATCCCGCCTCTCAAGATTCAAACCCAGGATATATCAGTCTCGCGCCAGAGCACTTAACCGATAGACCACTGAGCCGGCATTCAACGGTGTTAATGTCTAACTTCAACTGATCCACGAAGTTGAGCAACCGTTCACCAATTATCTTCAGTGAGTTTCTATCTCACAACAGACCTGGTTTGAACTCCAGTGGTCACTGCTTCTCACTAGAACTCCTGGATTTACCTCTCGAAGTCAGTCACTAGCGAGCATGTGATTATTATTATTATTATCAGAATGGGTTTTGTGGAGATTTAGTATTTTCATAGTTGAAAGCGTGAGTCATGGGTGCGCACTGCTGAGGAGTTCCATAATAGGACGAAACGGCCGTCCAGTGCTTCCAGGTTTTCCATGGTGGTCTAGCTTCAATTGACTCACGCTTTCAAATATGATAATACTAAATCTCCACAAAACCCCTTCTGATAAGAATTCTTTCTGTTTGTACCTTTGCTAACCGAACTGCTTTTCTCACTATTATTACTTCACTATCATACACTAGTTTCTGTTTGTTATTGTTCTCCTTTTTCTTATATGCACTTTACATTCTTTTTCTCCACATTCCCGTTGTGATTGTGTGGCGCATATGTATCTGGTGCCCCTTTGTACCAATATTTATGAATAATATATAAGAACTCGTCTAAATTAGAGCGAATAGTTTCATAGTATTTGAGCGACGAGTTGATGTAATACATTAAATAGGAATAATATATTTGTAAAATCTCAACGAATGAATTTGTAGGAAATCCAACGTTTCCTTGTAGAAGCTTGGACCAGATTGCCAGGCGAAACGTTGGATTTACTACAAATTAATTCGCTGAGATTTTACAAATATATTATTCCTATTTAATATTTATGAGTTCAAATAAACAAATAAAATAAATAACTTATAATCGCTTTCAGAATATTGTTTTGTATTATGTTTTTTGATGGTAACTCAATGACTTGAAGTGTTTAATATGACTAATAACATTAATAATGGTTACACAAATAAAACAAGTTCGATAAATTCGTAGTAGTGAGAATAAACATTTTATTGCTCGAAGTTTAATTTTTATGCGATAATTGAATATAATGGGATAGAGGGGATCAGTGAATAAACAAATGTATTTGAATAAGGGTCTATTCTTAAAACGTCTCACAAGTGTTAATTTGCTGATGTTTCTTACTATTCATAAGTACATCTGAGAAAAATACTAGCAGCTGTGTTGAACTGAGTAGTTGTTAGGAATGTATAGACGAATTTTCACAATGAGCATGTTTTAAAAATCTATTTCAAGGTGAGCCGTAAAATTGGCAGCTCCATGAAAAGCGTTGGTGAAGTAATGGCAATAGCACGCTGTTTTGAAGAGGCTTTACAAAAATCTCTTAGGATGACGAACGAAAGCGTCTCTGGATTTGATGGCTCACTCGAAGCTCCTGATGAAAATGATTTATCTGATCCTACGGATATACGAATCTACAAATTGTCTGCAGCACTACGATCTGGCTGGTCAGTTGAACATCTTCACGCACTTACTTCAATAGATCCATGGTTTCTATATCGCATGCGCTCCATTGTTAATTGTGCAAAAGAGTTGGAATCGGTAAGATTAATGTCATTTAGTTGTTGATATTTAATAATCTTCCGGTGCAATAAATGTTTATGTTAAACATAGAGAATAGCACTGAAACAATTGACATTTTCGCACAGCTTTTTGCCTCACTATGAGTTTATGTAGCGTCACTCAAATAAAACCAGTTGTTTGTATCGACTGTCTAAAAAGATTGAAATTACTATAAGTTATCCCTTGGTGGTTTATTAAATTATACATTCTTGTTCTCTTCAGTCAGTGCAACATTACTTGTGAGATTACTATCATTTTTAATAATACATATACATCAGTAGTGGAGGAAGTTTTTAACCCATAATAAAACGGATTTAATACTTATGAATCCATCACATCTAGTGGTTCAAAGTTCAAAATTATACTTAAACACTCAGATAAAATCAATCAATTGTTATTCTGTTTTCTGACGTATCTAACTTTTCGGTAATATATTGGATTCACCATATGTATTATGATTTATTTTAGCTGTAAGTATACATTTTCTAGGTATGTACAATAACTTATTGGTTCATCTATCACGTTTACATAAAGCTTTTCGTCTTTGCATGGCAACACAGTACATTTGATTTGGTAATGAAGATATGTAAACAATAACTTCGTGAATGCTCAAATAAGTTGGGGTTGTGCAGTACTATTTTTTATGTTTGTATAGTCATTTAATTGTAACATCCGAACTCAGTAAAACATATGCATAAAATAAACTGTCTGTCGAACTTTATGATACTAGTTTTGTTTTTCATTTTTTGTGACAAAATTAGATCACTGTGAATCAAGTTAAAATATAAGTTTTTATCGAACTTTTAGGAAATCGACATACTCTTAAATTTGGGATAACCCTACCATCCTATTACTTTATAAACCATAAAAGTAACAGATATTTCAACACTGTAAGATGTTAAATTATGCTCAATGTAACAGAAATCTTGAAGGTTAAGTTGAAATAATAATTATTTGCTTTTTTACCAACAGTTTAAATAAACCTGTCTTGTATTTGACTTGCGATTCCCATAACCTTTTAACTTTTAGCTATATGAAGGCGCTCTCGCAAATGCTATGAAGTTATTGGAGTGTATACCAACAACCGTTCCAGACAACAGCTCCTTTTATACTTTAGTGCGACATGCTGAAAAAGTGATGATCGCTAAAAGACTCGGTTTCAGTGATGTTCAGTTAGCTCGTGCTTTACGTTCGACTCCAGTCATGGTTCGCTGGTTTCGTAAACACCTTAACTTAAACCCACTGATCCGTTTAGTCGACACTGTGGCAGGAGAATGGCCTGCAACTACAAATTATCTTTACACAACGTATGCAGATATTCCATTAGGCAATATTCAACATCTACTCAGATCTTTCCATGACTGTCAAACGGAAACTTTAGTACCACAGGAAATGATAGATTTACTATTAAAGTGCATGACTGTGACCAAAATTCATGATGTCTTACCTGAGCAAAAATGTAAGTTTATATCACTTATTCCTTAGTCGATTTTTATCTGTTGAAAACTCTATTCTAATGACGTTCATTGTGTGTAATGATTTATTATATTTAATAGATAAAAATATAGAACTAATAATAAGAGTGTTTTCTTTGCTTGCAGACCGTCTACATTTTAGCTCCTTTCTAAAGCTTTCCAGCATTATTTATTTTCAAATAATAGTAGATAGTTTTAGCAATTCCAACATGACGTAGGATGTTTTCATATTATTACTAAGCGTGTTTAGAGCATTTCCCCGCCAGTCATTTATAAACACCTAAATATTACACCTATATGTTTTTAAAAGATGTGCCACGTGGATGTTCAAAGTTTGATATCTTTCACTGTTACTCCTGGTGAATCACAGGCTGCTCACCAGAATCCTCCAACTGATTCCGTCTTGGGCTCTCCTTACGAGTTGTAACCAATCACTTTTCATTCCTTTGGTATCTGGCTCCGATTCTCCATCGGTTTCCTTTGTTTTTCACCTTCAGAATTCCAAGTTGGAGCTTGCCTCATGATGCAGTTTGATGATTTCCTCAATGTATGTCTTATCCACTTCTAGCGTCTTTTGCTAATTTCCTCTTCGACTGGAAGTTGGTTTGTTCCCTGGTATCGTAGGTTGTTTCTGATGGTATCCGGCCAACGGATCGGGAGTATCTCGCGTAGACAACTCTTTACAAATAAATGTACCTCTATGATGAAAGTTGTGGTGATTCTCCAACTTACAGTTGTGTACAATAAAACTGTCTTGACGTTTGTATCGAAGATTCTTTGATTTCGGCTGACAGTTGTTTTGAGTCTCATGATCGATCTGGTCCTCTGTAATGTGATCCGTTGAGACCCATATCGCTTCACTTACGCGTTTGTGGGGGAACATAGTGTCACCTATAACCATTTTGTTGGCGACACATGAATATGAAAATCTCTTTCCATTCTCGTTCCTTTCTCTCAGTCAGTCCATATCGTCACATGATATCTTCATATCCGATGTTGTCCATTCCTACTGTGGCGTTTAGGTCTCCCATTGGGATGACCAGGTCCTTTCCTGGACACCTGTCTACGATCGACTGCAGCCTCTCATAAAACCGATCTCCATCGTCGTCGTTGATTTTATCGATAGCCGCATAACAGTGGAAAACATTCATTGTGATTCCAACCTTCATTTTGAAAAATGTTTTAATGATTCTGGGCCAATGAAATTCTCATCCTATGAGTGCTTTTTTAGAAAGTGGCAGTGCAACTCCTTGTGTGTGCGAAGCACTTTCTTCTTTGTGACCAGAGTACAACAGCATCTCTCCCGAATCTAGTCTTTTCTGTCTGACTTGTGTTCAATGGCTTTTACTTATTTCGAGCGCCACCGAGTTGTATCTTCTCATTTTCGCAGTGATTTTACTGGTCTTGCAGGTCTCCCATATTGTCCGAACATTCCATGTATCTTTGTTAATTGTTGCTTTGGTTATTAGAAGGGACATCAGCCTCGTGGCTTTCTAAGAATCTCGCCCTTCACCGTCAGGTGCCATAACTCTTCTAAATGAATATCCTTCAACTTCCAGGGCAGAGTTTGAATTGTTTGAGTGATGTTATCTGGTTGCCGTTTTGTTGGCAAAGTCGTTTTCTACGGAGTGGGGTTGCTGACCTCATGTCCAACTCTGCTCCTTTACCCTGGTTTGGGGCCGGCAGTAACCCTGGAATGGCTACAGGCGGAGTTAAATTTTCATATAGGACACTTCAATAAGGGTCATGTCACTACAATACCACTAGATCATATCTCTAAGTGAATCTGATAAAAATCCCACAAACATAACGTCAGTCAAATTTTGTATTTGCTCATTGTTCTTGAAGAGTATTGCTGGGTTTGTGTGCCTTAGTGTAAAACATAGGTGTAGAGAAAGACAGTATAACCAAGACAAGGACGTATTTTTGGGTGTATATTTGTACAGTCGAATGAATTCCGAGACATTCAGTACTAAAAGTTCCTATTACAGTTAACTCTAACAGGCAAAATAGAAGTGATAGACAAATAAATGCTTGAAGACGGCAAACATGTAAGTCTACTCAACGTGCATGTTCACTACCTAGTCACTAGAGCTGCACAGACATTCACTTGCATCTTGAGCAAAATGATGTAAAATAAACAAACTCGTAGTTAATAGACTTTTAGGTGGAAGACAAATGTTTGTGAAGAGGACCTTAGTCAGATAGAGAATGATTGAAAGTTACCAATTAGAAATTTGACAATTTTATCACTTATATATGAACTGTCCTTCCACTGTTTTAATTTTGCTTTAAAGCAAGCATTATGGTTCTTGGCTCTGGAGTTTATCGTATTGGCTCTAGTGTTGAATTCGACTGGTGCGCTGTCGGTTGTGTCAAGGAACTTCGACGCTTAGGATGGAAAACAGTTATCATCAACTGTAATCCCGAAACTGTATCAACTGATTTTGATATGTGTGACCGACTCTATTTTGATGAACTATCTCTTGAACGTGTTCTAGATATATATGAGTAAGTCCCATATACTACAACCATTTTAAGTAACTTGACGTTTTATTCCACAGAAAATATACGCTTCTGAAAAAAGAGGTTTTTCAAGGAGTCTTGTAATTACTTAAGTGACTCGAATGAAACTCTGTATCTTAATTAAAAATTACCTTACTAATTCGTTGCTATTTCACTGATTAAACAACTTAACGGTCCTAACGACGTGTTAATTCGTTTAGTAAGGTATTTTTGACAAGAAACAAGTGCTATGTAGTACTTTCAGATCTATATTTTTGGTGGCACTTTTAGTTATCTGATGTCCTTAGAAGTGTAATATATATCGTAGTGTGCAGCTTGATCAGATGGCTGCAAATGCCCTTGAGGTAAGTCTCCTGGTGAGATGCAACAGGCTTTCAGCTTGATGAACCCCCAATCACTTCAATACAATCAGGTTGAATATGCTATTAAAATATTATTTCAATATGCTTTTGGATGTCACTCGTTTTATACTCACTGAGTTGATGAAATGGGATTTACTATTCAGTGTAAACAAAACGATATCGGAAACCATGTTAAATGTGATGTGTTGCAGCTGGTGTTTCTTTATTGTTTCTTTCTCCTTAGTACAACTCAGTAAATTTACAAATTCGTTTATTAGGCTTTGAGCCACAAGTTTTGTCTCAAGGTCTAGCAATATGAGTCATTCGCCCGAACTGAAGTCGCTTAAGTTGGATTAGATCTTGTGACCCATGCTTAATAGCCGGATGATTTTACCATGTGACTACCACTATCAAACATTGCTGATCTTTTTAAGTGATCTGGGTGGGTGATCTTTGGAAAAATTTATCTATAATAGGTTCAGACGATGTTCAACGTTCACCAAGTAGATTTCTGATCTCGACCCATTGACCTACAAAAAAACTGCTGTTACTACAGTTATATAATGGGCCATCACTTAGATGTAATAAATTTTGATTGAGAGTTTTTGATGTGAATAACGCTTTGATTTTTTTGTTAATTCATCCCTTACATGTCATCACTTTTGTACAAAAAATTTTTATGCCCGAGATTTAACTTGATTTTGATATTGAAGTACTTCCTAGGAGATCATTTAACTATGTTTTGTGTGTCAACCTTAATTCCTAAACATAATTACAGATTCGAATCACCCATAGGTGTTATCGTTAGCATGGGTGGCCAAACACCAAATAATATCGCTATGCCAATGCATCGTTTAGGTGTACCTATTCTCGGCACAAGTGCTGAGTCCATTGACAATGCTGAAAATCGTTTCAAGTTTTCACGTTTGTTAGACTGTATCGGGTTGTCACAGCCTAGATGGAAAGAACTCACTGATATTGATTCAGCCAAGGCCTTCTGTGAAGAAGTAAGCAAGGTTTCTCTATTTTATGATATTTTATTTTGCTCATAATTTTGTTATCTCCAACAGTATGACGTAATTCCTATCATGGATACTAAATCCATAGCTACTCTTTAAAAAGCGCTTTCCAGATGGGTAAACATTATTCTAAAAAATCGGCTTTACTCCTTTTTAAATTTGATCACGTAGATTTTGAACTCGGCATCTATTTATTTGAGTTGTAATCAGTCCCAAATCTTATTCTTTGTTATTGCTTAATAAATAATTCAATCAGTAATAGGTAGTAGCCGTTTTACAGTAGATGCTTGTTTAAACTCAGCCATTAACTCTTATAAAGCTTAAATGGATATAGAGCCATGTTATCACACTTTACTTCTGCACCATTGCCTGTAAATTCGTGATTCAAAGCTATGGATACAAAATCAAAGATCTTAAAACAGTAAACGCATGTAGATGGAATAGACGGTTTGCATAAAACACGCTTTTGAACTGAGTAGAGTGTTTAGAGTGACGTACAAACTTAGATAATTTATTATCATCATTGAAATAGTTGGAAGGAAATTTATCTGTATCGAGAAGAAGTTGGCACTCGTTGTTTTTCAAACATTGGGATAAATAATTATTTTTAAAAACACATCCATGACATTAAAATAGTATGATTTAAAACAAAGTACCTGATGATTTCAGCTATAAGGATAGAAATTGGTATAATATTTTAAGGAATTGTATCCCCACTGAGTAGAAACTTTTCATTGTCTAGAATGGTGAATTCATCCGTCCAACCAGTCCAAACAATCAATAGAGGACATTCGTAAGTTACGAGTAGTTGACAATATATACTCATGAAGTGTTAATCTCCCATGTTGGGACGGCTGAGTGAGCAATATTAAGATTAAATCCAGGGTAATTCCGTTTAAAAGATTATGAATCTCCATCAACTGAAGTGGTTGGTCATGTATTACATATACCCATAAGCCACCTACATCGACGCGCAATGATTACCAGTGTATGAGTAGGTTGCAAGAAAGTTAAGGACAGCTAAGCCAAGACGTCGCATCAGTCCATAAAATGATTAACTATTGGAGAAATCCATTTTTGTAGATTCGTACTAACTCCATGTGATCAGTGTGATAATTCCAACCAGTGGTTGGAAACTTTGGATGATGCGGCTAAAAATCAGTGGTAATTGCACAGAAGGATTCATTCTTAGCCCTTAATTCGGTACTACGCTTCAAAATTATTTTGTGCTTCTGATTCTACAAGTTTGTTTATTCTTCTCCAACCAAATTCCTTTTGCTTAATATTCTTTGTACTATCACTGCTACTACTACTTCTAATACTCTAGTATTCATCTTAATAGTCTCATTTCACTGTGCTGATTTGGTATTTTAATTTGATCCTATGCACATACGTGAGGTCCTATGTTTGTCATGACTTACCGATTGATGAGTCCGTTGGAGGTAACTGATTTCACCTCTCCCAGAATGGACTTGAAGTTGGATTACAAATCAACTTGGCAACATGTTCACTAAACTGATTGATTTAAGACATGAAAATAACATCGGTGAATTGATGACAATAAAAAAATCTTATTATTAATACTACTAGTTATCATGTCCTGTTTTTCAGAAGTTTTTGTTCTATTTTCATTTACAGGTCGGTTACCCGTGTCTCGTTCGACCAAGCTACGTGTTATCTGGTGCTGCTATGAATGTTGCAAACGATCATGATCAATTAATTACATTCCTGACTGCCGCAAAAAATATTAGTCCAGAACACCCAGTTGTTATAAGTCAATTTATTTTGGATGCCAAAGAAATAGATGTTGATGCTGTTGCACAATCTGGTCGTCTAGTTGCAATGGCTGTCTCTGAACATGTTGAGAATGCTGGTGTTCATTCAGGTGATGCAACACTTGTCACACCCCCTCAAGACCTCAACGAAGAAACTCTGAAACTTATCAAAGAACTAGTTCGAGCTTTGGCAGATGAACTCGAAGTATCGGGTCCATTCAACCTACAACTTCTTGCTAAAGACAATCGTCTTCTAATCATAGAAGCAAACTTAAGAGTCTCCCGTTCTTTTCCATTTGTATCTAAAACACTTAAGTATGATTTCATAGCAGCTGCTACACGAGCCATTCTTGGTGCAGCACGTGATTCCATTCATCCCCCATTTGATACGCCTAATTCAAAGCTGGAAAAATTGTCCCTATCCAAGTCCTTTCTTGAGCCATCTGTCAACATTTTGGAGAACACTATAGGATATGTTGGTGTAAAGGTATGCTTCTATGATTAACGTCATTTTGTGTCGCATATTTTGCGTTTTATTGAGAACTAAAGTCTGTACTTACTATTACTATCGTTATTCTGTCTTCGGTAACCGTTTTGAAAAATAATTATAGCAAATGTAAATAGAAGCATATTTTTAGTCCTGTATTTTGTAATTTAAGATTTTAAACGAAGAAATAAAACGAAATAGATTAAAAGATTAGCTGTTGTAGAAGCTATATATCGATATATTCGGTATAGAACGTTCGGTAAAATTAAATCTTTTGTAACAGTCTACCAGTAATTTAAAGCTAAGCCATAAATTCTACGAATTATAGTATAATACATCATAATTTCATTTCGCTGATGTATATCTAAATTGCAAAAGCATTTATATATCCTAGGTTCCGGTATTCTCTTTCGCACGCCTTTTGGGTGCTGATGTTTTGTTGGGTGTCGAAATGGTCAGTACTGGTGAAGTAGCATGTTTTGGTGTTGATCGCTATGAAGCCTATCTCTTAGCACAAGCTGCTGCATTATGTAATACAAATGGACTCCTTCCTAAACCAGGTGATAATGTATTCTTATCTATAGGAAGTTATCGTCATAAATTGGAAATGCTTCCAAGGTTAGTAAAATTCTTCAAATACTGTCTCCTTTCAAGCAATTTATAATTATGATAACTTATGTCACCTACTCTGTGCAAGTCAGGACATTTAAATCAAAGGTGTTAGCCACTGACCAGTGTTCTCTGTGACGTCTTTATATTTCGTGAAGAGTGGGAGCAGTAAAACACTTCACATGTAATAATTAGCATCTCACTACTAAAAAAGCAAGCTTAAATTTTCGGAAAACTATTTTCTACTGTTTATTTGCGCTGTTATTTGGTTGTCAGTAGTTAGAATAGTGTCTGGAAATTCTAACTAACTAGAATGTTGAAAATTGCATATTCGAAACTTACTCAAGAATTTCATTATATAAGTAGTTTTTAAAACCCTTGGTGAACATGTTTCAACACATTTTCAGAGCAATTTCTTGATAAATTAGACTATCAAAAAATAATGGTCAGGCTTAGCAAAATTAAATGCAGACCAAGTTTGTGGGCATGCATAGTATCCGCTGTAATTACAAGATCTATAAAATTTATACCGGACATTTAGGTCATCAGTCCTTCTTTCCTTTGACGATTTTGACTTCATTAATTAGGTGGTGGATGTCATTCAGTTTATAGATTATTTTTACTACTTTGATCATTGTTTCTAGTATCTACGATTATTTATATAACTAGTTAGATTGACGGATTACATACTAAATATTTAGCACACAACTGTTAATCTAAATAAAATTTATCATTTACTTCTCAGTTGAATATGCTTGTCTGTTTAAGTATTTATTCGGGATTCGTTTTCGAGAATATTGATTAACAAATAATTTTTAGAAAAAATCAAACCAAGTTAATGATAATGAGGATTTTATGACATCATTCGTATAGTACTGTCTTAATATCGACTCATTCTTACTTCACTAGTAGTTAGAATGCTTGATAGCAATCAGAATAAACAGAAGTAATTTTCATTTCGAATTTCGATCAGTCTTAATTGTCATATGTGCTTCATGTGCAGGCCCTCTTGATACAGCCATTTTTTCACAAATTTCTACACAATAGATAGAATCCAGGATGCGTGTTTCATTCTATTTAAGTCTCGTTATCTGAGTGTACGTGGATCTCAGTACTGATGTTCACATCGGAACTAGAATCCAATTCATTAGAAATTGAATTAAAATTCGTACTTGTTGTACAAGCTAGTGAATGTCTGAGCTGAGTAACTAAACAGTTAACTCGTTGAGCGTTTGATGGAAAAGCCACTGAGTTCGAGTTCTGTTGTAAACATTAACATTGAAATCTAAGTGTACGTTTAGCTGACGAATCGCAAATGGAACTAAACGCGCTTCCTGGACTTCTCTGCTGACCATATTTCATCGTATTCTATAAGAGCTTATTTTCTCTAAGTTAAAGAGTTTTTTTTCTACTTTTTTGTATCATCTGATTCCAATGACTTAAGGTAAATTTGCATGATGTGTAAACAGCTTGTGCTGACACGGTTTTTAATCAAGTGATTTCCAGTTGATAAGTAACATTACCACCGGAATGACAAAATTCTTCTGGTTTTAACTTTATCATACTTTGTTTCTTAGTGTTAAACAGTTACACCAACTTGGATACAAATTATACGGAAGTTGTGGAACTGCTGACTTCTATCAAACTCAAGGCATTTCTATCATCCCAGTGGAATGGCCTTACGAAGAATCAGATATATGCATTTCTGATAATAAGTGAGCTTCTTTTTTAACATTTTCCTCAATTTTTTTATAATTATTACTGTAATCAAAGCTCATTTTGTCCTAAATAATGTTAAGGAGAATTTCGAACAAATGTTCTAACTATATGCTAAGATTAATCTTCTATTTCTTGCTTTGGCCTCGTATTAATTAGTATACTGTGGAAACTTTTCTATAGTATTATTGGTACTGTTTAACTATTTACTTAAATTAGATTTCTTCAAACTTTTTATTTTAGAATTCAAAATAATATGGATGCAAGTTCAAAAGACGGTACAATTCAGCAATATCTTAAAGATAAACTGTTTTCATTGATTGTTAGTTTATCATTGAAAAAAGTGGGATCTCGACGTCTTTCAGCCTTTGTTACACGTGGTGAGCAATATATCACTCATTTTGTCAGGGTTATACAGAATAATTCTTCAACTCACACACTAGACTTATTGTTCCTAAAATTAATAACACTAGTTGAATATTACATGTAAAATGCAACAGTAAATTCTGTACTGAAGTATAAAGTATTGTAGGTATTTTGAAATAAATGAAAAATATAGATTAATTCTGTACGACTGTTTCCTAACCTTATATTTTATAGCACGTCTTTAATTAGTCTACGAACAAACAAGTTTACTTATTTATTCAGACACATAATGCTTTGGATTCTTTTTCTGGTATCCCAGCCCTCACACAAATCGAATGGTCTAACTTGCTTAGGTTAAACACATTAACATTGGTAAAAGAGGCACCAAATATATATGTGTCACACAAACCATTCGACTTGTGTGAGGGCCGGAATACTGTCCGGGCTCCAAAACCGAAGCAGGTAGCCTTCTTAGAGGGCCACACCCGGAGCCTTCCACTTAAAGGTCTAATCCACATAGAATGGAGCAACGTTAAGAGATGCAGTCCCATGGTAGCTGGTGACCAACAATAGGTTCATACTCCATTTGTTTCTCTAGGATAGTGAAGCTAATGTGCACCATTGGTTTGGAATCAGGGTTTTCCAACTCCCCTAGGTGGATCCTCCGTACCCACCAACCCGGCTAAAGCACCGGACATTCGCTTTCCGTCCTCTCAATTTCGTAAACAACACCCCGTTTGCGAGAAGGCAGTGAGTAGGACTTCTCTGACAGTGGTTGTATATACATGGCCATGTGAGAGCATTTCGAGAGAGAGAGAGAGAGTGGAATCTTCTCACCCTGGCCGTACCAGGGCATTTGGGGGCAGCGAACACGTAATATCTATACATCCCTTTATACTTGAAACTCTACGCTGCTGAAATGCTATGATAATAATTCTAATTCAAAAATCATATACAATGACGTTTTTGTTGAGTAAGACGCTGAACCAATTTCAGAATTCCGTTTTAATGAAATCGAATATAATATGAAAGGATATATTCTTCTTTCCTTCACTATGTATGTTATGAATCGCCATTGGAATCTCTGAATTTCTTTGAGTAAACGGATTTAGATTACAGTTTTAATCCCTGTAATAGATTCATTCTACCTTAACCTTAGTTTATGACATGTTTATTTTTTTGCATCAGCAATTTACAATCAAACGCTGATCAAATTATAAAAAAATAATGATGATTTACGAAACTCAGTATGTTGTTTGATTATTCACATTTATTTATACTGTTGAACTATCAATTATTAATAACTCTTCCCCCCATAAACTTTACTTAGGCTATCAAACTAGACGTCTTGCCGTTGACACAAACGTACCTCTTCTAACTGATGTAAAACTGGCTAAACTTCTTATCGAAGCTCTTTATCGTTATTTTCATGGACAGAGTGCTAATAAAACATTAATAAAATCTGAAGACAATGAATATAACGTATATAAGCAATCATTCCTTCATCGTTTACTTCCATTGCATTCAATAACTTCTAGTCAAATAATATATTTGCCAGGTTTGATCGATATTCACGTCCACACCAGGTAATGTTTTATGCAATAGTCACGTTGTATTGTTTTTATATTTATTTACTGATGACCGGATAAAATGCAGCATATTGATGAGTAGAAACATGTCATTAGACTATCTTAATTAGAAAGACTTGAGCTGTTTCACAATTTGTTTGATATTCTCTGTAATACTGGCGTTTGATTCCTTAACTATTGATGAAAATCACGATGTAGTTATTAAATGGTGTATCATACGCCTAAGTAAGTTATAGCTAATTCAGTTCGTTAACGAAGTACCGATTCTTGTACTCACTTTGAAATTACACTTGTGTAAAAGTGACTCACTAAGGTACTGGACAAATTAAAATCAGTGATAAATATTAGAATCTGTTATCAGTGTCAAAAATCAAGTTATTGAACAACTGAATTATAGATACACATTGTTTTATTTATTGATATTGCATAACTGAAGTTCAATGTTCTGATTGAACAATGTTAAACAAGGTTTGTGTTTAGTTTGGATCAATAGCTATTTTTGAACTTTGAAAGTCCATAATTCGCTAAATTTGATAAAACACCTAAAGTTACCATCCATTCTGTAAATTTGAGAACTCACTGACCAAATAAATCCCTAATCATTCTGAAAAGTTGTAACTTTATCCAACAGAATGATGCTACGATTTCGTTTTCACTCACTTCAAAAGCCTTAGAAAACTCATGTGGATAAATAAAATAGGAACTGTAATAATTGAGTAAGCTATTTTAATAAATGAAATCACTTATTTGATTAGTGTTACATTTAATTAGTTAGTAAAAAATGGGCAAAGGCCAGCCCTAATGGCAAACGATTGGAATAGTTTTCTAACTGAGTTTATCCTTAATTTATAATATTGTGTTGGCAGTGTATCTGACAAATCACATTCATTTGGTTGTAACTAAGATAGTTTCTTCTGGTTTGAAATTTTTATTGACATTCTGATTATCCATCTTTATTTGGTAATGATTTTGTCACTATTATTCTCCTCCCTACACATCAAAAAATGTGCATTGCAGTGCCAAAAATATCTTACGCATCTCCTGTACCTTCAAAAACACTTTTACATTCATAAAGAGGGAGACTTCTCTGAATTATTCGCGTCCCTTAGTTAGCAGAAGGATGGTTCGACTGCTTCACAGATAAAAACGAGTTGTTATGGGTGAATTAACACTTTTGATCGGTGCCAAGATTTTGTCAGCCACCAACTTCTTAGGACTGTAACTTTGAGGATAAATGAACTGGTTAACACGTTTGACTACGTTACTCTCTATAGTCAGAGTGAAAGTTAATGCAGACCAGTTTTGGAATTAGTGGTAGACAAACGCATCCCAAACTTTCTCAGATTGTTGCTCAAGCTGTTGAAAAGACTCCGTTTGTCATTAAATGAAACTGTTATCTACCTACCCTGTCATTGACTGGCTCTATAAGTAAGTGACCAATACCCGGAAAGTCAGGCGGAAAAGCTTTGTTTTTGGAGGCATACCTTTTAGAAAAAATAATAAAAATGTTGAATTTATCAGTTTTCATGAACTGCGCTTGATGCAGATAAACCATTTGATATTTTACCGTAATCGCCAACTCTACCAATAGTACCCAAATAAGGAACCTTCAGTAGGTTTACAGACATTTTTGAACGTGGATGGAATCTAACCGTTTAATATGACTAAATTTGACGTCAATATATATCTTCTTTTTAGAGTTTGTTACCTTATGAAGATTTATCAGGTGGTTTTGTGGAGATTTAATAATTTTTTTCAGTTGAAATCAATTGACTCATGATTTCAATTATGAAGATTTGGCTAATACTTCCACGACTATGTTTAAAATCTACATAGTTTCCTCTGGTTCAATGTTTCCATCCTTCATTTAAGCTTCAGGTGATTAAGGAAGTTAATATTATAGACCCGATATTAATCGGAGTGATTCATCCGTGGCTATCAAAAATGGATCTTTCTTAGAGAACAATCGCAACCACTCAGGTGTAACGACTTCCAGCTTTTAAGATCTGATTAGTAATTCAGTTAATTTTAATGTTAATGCTAAGGCATCATTCATAGAAACTTTTGAAACTAATTTAATAAAACTTGATGCTGTTGTTCGCTCCAAGTTAGCCATTGTCTTTCAAAACTCACTTAAATTCAGATGGTTTACATCTGACTCTCATTCGAACTGTCTGTAAATAGTTGCAAGTGGGAAGAGTGGCTGGAACCAATTTAAGCTGTTTCCCAAAGTGTTCCATCTGTCATTCCAGTCGTCCAGGCTGAAAGTAGATCACAGCTCCACATATTTCCGAGATAGTCTCAGTGATAGCTGACTTTTTAACCTATGTCTCTCTCATGAATCTGGAAAGCTATTCTGTGTTAACTATTGCAGCTGCCTTTTCCATTCTTTCTGCTTTTGATTACTACATAGGCATTTTGTTTACGTTTGAGTTGCCTCTAGTCATTATTGTGTTCAGACTCTGTAGAGATATATTTAACTGTAGAAATCAATTCAGTAAATACTTCAGAAATTCACTATTCCTTTTCTAAGCATTTTGATGTATGCTGCTGACAGATATGTTTGTGTTTACACCTAGTTCAATACCATGCTGGAATAGTTGGAGACGAATATCCTTCGTATATGGCTATAAGTGTTCAGTTATTTCTTCCTTGGGTATATCTGTAACATTTACACTTTTAGACTAAGCTCCAAAAGACCTCTTTGTCCCAGTTATTTTGGTCTTGTAACTGAACATGATCAAAATCCAGAAATGAACCCTAGAAAAAGCTGGAAATTTCTATCAAACATCTTCAACAAAGATTTATTAGTGTCAATCTTTGACTTTCTGTTCAGTGTCCTCAAGTCGGATAATGTCGTTAGTCCAATTCACGAATGTTCACTTCAATTTCTGATTCCAAACTAGAACCATACCGATGGGATCACTAGAAGTCATTAATAACGTAGATGATAGGTGAATTGTTTTGGTTATCCACGCCGATAGTAAGACTTAATTTATGGACGTTATATTTTATTTTTATCCTTAGCACTCTTCAAATGATCTGCCTAGGATGGTAGAATATCAGGCAACAAATATTACACTCACTATAGGTTGTTTCAGTGATCACCAAGAAACTCCGATCACTTCTTTAATTTCACATACAGATTAAATGCCTTCCGTCTAGTATTGTTCAGGTTAAATAGGTTCCGACACTTCTTCCCAAATAATCCTTTGATGTTGTCTTACAAGGTAAAAGCTTTGACCGTTTAATTTAACTATGTGATAAAATGATTAGCTAAAAATTCATCTATTGTGAAATCCTCCACAAAATAATATGGGTGTTGGCAGATGAAAAAGTCAGTCAATGAAACACATCTCCATGACTATTCCATAGGTATTTCAAAAACCCATTACTCGTTGTTTTCATTTTTGTCTATTACTTATACAGGGATCCCGGAATGGAATATAAGGAGGACTGGACATCTGTTACTAAAGCTGCGCTTGCAGGTGGTATAGTAACTATTTTAGCAATGCCAAACACTGATCCTGCAATAGTTGATGAAAATACCTTTAACATTATGAGCAGAAATGCAGCATCTAAAGCGTGTTGTGATTATGGTCTTTATGTTGGCGCATCATCAGAAAATGCTTTCACTGTTAGTTCTCTATCTCACAAAGCTGTTGGACTCAAAATGTATCTTAATGAAACATTTACTTGCTTATCGTTAGGCAATAAGCTTAATATTTGGCGTCAACATTTTGAAGTAAGATGCAACAAAACTTTTTCTCTATTACGACAGACATTATTAGTACTGAAGCTATTATTATCTATGTTATTTAAATGTCATACAAATTTAACATAGAGTATAATTTATTATTCAGAATATTTTCCAGAAAAACATCATTCCTTTGATGTACAAATAAAAAATAACACTACAGTAATCATCTATGTTTTTAGTGAAGTTCCGTTTTCTGAGCCAGCTGGTTTATTCGTGGAACTTTCATTGCTCTCATGAATAACATAACATAACTCATCAATTTATCGTTAACAACATATTTTCAAATGAGCAATAAAATATACGAACAGACAAAAGAAACACCGGTTGAATCACAAGTATCAGAACCTATTGCAGAAGCAGTGATGCAGAGACTGGAAGCATCGACTTTACCAGTAATCAAGCCGAAAATATGAATTCCTTATATGAACGACACATTCGTCATGATCAAAAAGGACGCGTTGGAAAACACCTACAGTTCGATCAACAAATTCTTCGATGAAATAAAATTCACAACAGTAAAGGAGTCCAACAACAAACCATAATTCTTGAATGTATTAATCACAGGAACCAACACAGGAAAACTGGGGACATAAGTATATCGGAAACCAATTCATACAGATCAGATTCTCGACTAAGGCAGTAACAACCTGATAACTCGCAAAATTAACTTCATACAAACGTTTTTCAAAATGTTGAGAACACAACAGCACACTTACAGAGCTGAGAAATGAAGAAAAATATCTTTTAAAAGAGTGGCTATCTAATCAGCATCATTAAAAAAATATCAATCCAACTCATCGGCCAGACTGTAAGCAAATACAGAAACCAACAAACGGATCATTTTGCAATATGAATAAGCAATATCGGAAATTACAACGAAATTATTGAAGCCGTTTGTAATAGGTGTAGCATATGAACCGTCAAAATCACTTTAATCAATCATATAGCAAACCAAAGGATGAAATGACAAAAAGAAGAAAAACCGAGCATCATCAACAAAATAAACTGTTCCAACTAGAAGAAACACTACACCGGACAAAAGGAAGATCCTCATTATCTTTCCCTGGATCAACATCAACTAGCGGTCAAACACCATGATATGTCTTTGCTTATGACAATAGATGTAGTCAACTTTGGACACACATTTAACTGAAAAAAATTCGAAATCTCGGATAGAGGTGACATTAAGAACACCAGAAAATTTTTAGAAGCTTGGCACCCTGATCGATCAGCGATCAACAAGCACATCGAAATTAATCCAACTTATCAACCACTTAAATAAATCATGAACAAATATGGAATCGAGAATCAGATCAAAGGGGAATACAATCGAAATAAAAATGCAGACAATGGCAGGTTAAAGGTCAACAATAATCATTCAACATCGAGGTCAAGAGGATAACCTGTGAATCATATGTTAAGAAATTCGAATACTTCACTTCTATCTGATATTTTTGCTGGTGTTGTTGTTCAGAATAACAATAAAAGCTCCACAACTGAATCATCCAGCTCAGAAAACAAAACTCCACCAAAATCATCTACCTGAGCTGCAAATCTCCATAATCTCTGTGTAACCGTTACTTGCTGATGTTTTCAGGTACCAGAATTCTCAATAAATACAAATTCCAATGTTTACAAAATATCTGTATAACTTAACTGTTCGATACAAAATTAAATAAAAGCCTTTTAGGTATATATTTATATTACCAATCACACAGTACGATTGGACTGCTTTTTCTAATTATCACTACAAAATTATATAATGTCGCTGTCCATCATTAAATTCATACCTAATTCATATACTTCACATACCTTTTCTAATTGAAAGTGAACAAAATTTAAATCAAAAACAATGATTTGCTGACAAATAAATGATCGATTGCATTAATTACACGACGGATTTCTACTTATCATTATAGAGTTTCTTTAACCTGGAATCTCTTCTAATTTATGAACTAGACAATATTAGGGGTTTAGAAACCAGCGATCGTGTAGTATATGTAGAGTGCTAGGTAACTTATCTACTTGAAATGAATATTAGTCATAAGCGATTAGCTACTATGGTTCTTAGTATGTTTAGCCTATCTGAGTTATTTGTCACACATTGTATATGTTAATTACCAAAGTAAGAGTAATTCCTGGAGTTCTCCAAGTAGAAACAAAGATTAACTTATATAATCTCAGTAGAAAATGAGTGATCGTACTTAACTTTAAGCATCATCAAGATTCAATCAACTCAAAAGAATTTTTCCGCGCTAATTCCATCATTGATTCCATATTATCTACTATTTTAGTCCCGCGTACGGGATCGTGGATGCACACTGTTCAGGAGTCCCATACCAGGACGAAACAGCCGTCCAATGCCTACAGGTTTTCAATGTTGGTCTAACGTTGATCATTTCATGATCTCAATAAAAACTCAGCATTCTCCAAAACCCTATATTGATTATTATTTTAATATTTCAGACAATTTGAATAGCAGATACGAATGGTTTCTTGTCTGCATATTTTCATGTAAAAATTTTTTTCTGGAATGTATTGAGTGACCTTTTATGATCACTGCATACCTTCACCAAAATAGGTTGTATATAGTAAACAAATATTGACATGTTAGTGCGGTGGAATAATGTCACCCCTCACTTGTACACTTCCGTTCTTTTTTATTGCTTAAACCCATCTCTTTTTTTAATAAAAAACGAAATGAATTGTACCTCGTTATGTCATCTGGTTCTACCGAACATTAAATGTGTTTAAAAATTAGCATAAGCTGTATTCGACTTTCAGTTATGTAGTCGACATTTATTAGTATGATAATAAAATAACAACATATTCGTGATATTTCGATAGGGTAATAAGACTATGTGATACATTTCGAACAATGTGATCTCACATATTACTTGTTAAGAACATTTATGTATAAAAATAAAAGGTCAACTAGACTAGAAATGGAGGGTAAGAGGAGACAAGGATAATAAAGGAAAAAATGTGAAAACAACTTGATACACCAATGAGTAGAAACTAGAATTTCTGACATTTCGTGGCCCACTTCTTGAGATTAAAAATTAAGCCAATTAAAAAGTACGGAGGAACAGACAGACTATAGTTCTATCAAAACCAGGATACATCTGATTACGTCAATCTCAAGTCATATTTGGTCAAGGTAATTCTGTGAGACATTACCGTGTGTATTTGTGTGTATGATAATGGGTGTGGAAATTAAGGAGTAAGGTTGAAATCTGTGTATGTGTGTTAGTTATGTGAGAAAACAATAAATTAAGTATACTTTTCTGTTTAAACGGTCCCAATTGAATGAATAATCAGGCCTTCTATGCTATCGAGGGGAGAGTGATTTAGTATCACATGAAACATCCCAGCTGCTCAATTTTATCTATTATTGAAAAAACCTTTCTGAATTATTTTGAAAACACTAGACGGCCGTTTCTTCCTTAAACGGGACCCCTCAGAAGTGTACATACACTGTCCCTCACGCGGGACTCGAGCCCAGGAGCCTCGGTCTTGCGCAAACTCTTAACTTCTAGACCACTAAGTCAGTATCGAATGGTGTTAATGTCTAACTTCAAACAATCCATGATGTTGCACGACCGTCTTCCATCGTTTTTGATAACTGCTTCACACTCTGAGTTTCATTGAAATCAAGAACCAATCAATGTTAGACCACCATTGAAGACCTGAAAGAACTGGACGGCCGTTTCGTCCTAGTATGGGGTTCCAATATGTAGTCGCGATTCTGCATAGACATAAAAGAGATTTTTTCCGTTAGTTGAACTTCAGCATTTCTAAGAGTATCGGCTGTTTCACAAAAGTCTGATACCTCACACTGAATCACTTCATCAAAAATGACATGACGTTGACCTATTTCGATTAAACTAAATATTTAGCCTGTTTCTCTATACTATTTAAACTTGTGTCAATTTGGACCGGTTATTCATTTGTTTGCTCTGAAGAAGTAGCTTACACCAAGTTACGAAAGTTAAGAATGTTATTTCTATTCATTCAGTATCAAAAATATATCATTATTTTATCATTGACATTCAAACCAACACTCAACTTATTTGAAATAATTAAGTCCGATCTTAGTTATTAGTACGTTTATTGATCATTTCTAACAAAAAGTTTCATTCTCTTTCTATCTATCTATCTCTATATATATTTATATACGCTTTTAAAGAACTGGCCAAGTGATCGTCCAATTTGTTGCCATGCTGAAGGTGAAACCATTGCCGCTGTAATTCTTTTAGCGGAAATCACTGGACGCAGTGTGCATATTTGTCATGTTGCACGTAGAGCTGAAATTGAATTAATTCGTGATGCGAAACAACGTGGTCTAAAGGTCACATGTGAAGTTTGTCCACATCATTTATTCTTAACTGCAGATGATTTACCTCAAGAAGGAGGTTGGAGTAAGTCTAGTTCTCTTTTGCTGAAAATCGAAATGTTCATATAATAGTTAGTCGCTCTTTCTAATACCAATTTGTAAATTTTAATGATTATTTGCATATCCAAAGTATTCGATTAAAAGATGAAAGGTTGAATTTTAATCCTATGTTAAAAGTTCATCATGATCAGAACACTCGAGTTTTACTGTCAATAATTTACTACGCTAATTAGGGACGGGGAGATGATCTACAATGTCTACATGCTTTCAAATGATTAATCAAAATTGTAAATTGATAGGCTTAAGTCAGCTTTTATTTTAAACCATCGTCTATACTAGACCGCAAACGCAGCATTGATTTGCTACTTCTTTGATCTTATTTAGAACTGTGACTATTCGAACACCGGTAAATATTTTATAACCAGAAATCTACTAATCTCTAAACTGAAGTGCTTAATTTTCATTGCAAATTTTTAAACTCAATCTACTGTAAACTGATCTCGCGAGAGATGAATTAGTTTGATCGTTCACCTAATCATTCTTTAACCATCGTGCTCTCTGGGGTCCCAATAATAGTCCAAATTTGCTTTTAGTTTATAAGATCATCAGTGATAAGATCGGATATGTATTTTTTTTCTATCTTCATTTTATTAGTCACTGGTGTAGCCTGTAAATAACTCTCCGTACATAAGGAAAGGTGGATAGTGGCTAGCAGTGGAATCCAGTACGCGTGTTTCGTCCTATTTAGGGCTCGTCAGCTGGATGTGCCTGCATCTCAGAGTTGATGTGCAGTAGCTGAGTGGATAACGCGATGGCGTTTGGAGCGAAAGGTACTGGGTTCGAGTCCCTGAGTGAACATCAACTCTGAGATGCAGGTACATCCAGCTGACGAGTCACAAATAGGACGAAACGTGCGTCCTGGATTCCAGTGGTTATAATATTTGTGAATTAAATCTATATCGAGGCAATACGCACAGTATGCACATATACCAATAAGAGACTGATCAATTGCAGCCCTAAGCATCAATGGGAAGACTCAAACAAACAATAGCAAGTGAATTTAATCTCTCCGTACAGTTTACTGCGTCTTTGATTATATTTTGTGATTATCAAATACACTTATTATTAACAAAGCGTCCCTTAATCTTTACTTACTTAAATCTGTTGCTCCTGATGAAGCATTGGCCACCCATGAGGGATTTCCGGTCAACGTTGTATTAAGCTCTCCTTTCCGGTTGCTGTTAAGCGGTATTCATGATATTACTCTGATTCCCAGCTCTGCGTTATTTATTCTCACTCTCCCGTTTACCTTGAGGACTTTACGTCACGGCTTGTTTTGTAGTACAGTTTGATGGTTTTCCTATGGCGTATCCTATCCACCTACAACATTTTTTCCTAATTCCCTCTTTAACTAGCACCTGGTTTGTTCTCTACCAGAATGAGTAATTGCTAATAGTCTCTAACAAAAGAACCTAGAGTATTTTGCATAGACAACCGTTTATAAATACATGTACTTTTTTGGCGATGGTTTTGGTAGATTTCCAAGTAAAATAGAACTGTCTTGAAAATTCTGTCTTTGGTGTTGGATAAGTTCTTTTAAGTTCCAGATATCCTTCGGTCATAGGAATGTTCCCCTTGTCTTGCCAATTCATACCTTCATACTTTTATCAGGTAATCCATGTTTATCAATAACAGTGCCCAGGTAAATGCGTCCACTCCTTCCAGAGCTTCACCATCAAGCGTGATTTAATTACTGCTTACAGTTTTGTACGTGACCGACCTTTACAAAAACATGTATTACGTATGCCTATGGACCGACTACTTAGACATGCAATGATGGCTAGTGTAGGGGTAGGTTGGAAGAAAGCTAATGGTGGCTAAACCAAGACATGACATTAACCCATGAAGACACTAACTGTTTGGGGTCCACATGATTATCGGGACCAATAGTTGGATACTTTGGGTAACATGACCCAGAATCGTCCGCAATCTCGCAGATGCATTCACTTTTACTCTTCCTTTAGATCCTAATCTTCGAAATGAACTTGAAAATTTTTTTTCATTCCACTAATCTATACTCTCTTATCGCATCGTATCCGTTATACTTAACCCTTTCTGCCACCACTAGTACTGTTATTGCCTGTACTACTTGCGGATTTGTTTTGACAATTTCATCACGATGTGCCAATGGAGTGTGGCAACGTCAACTGATGTATACATGTACCAGGTTCTACGTTGCGTATGACTGACGACTGTAATGTTCATCATGACATAATTTCATCAACAGTTAAAAATATTTTACATATTATTTTCCAGATGAAGTGCGCCCACGACTCGGTACAGCAGATGATATAAACGCTCTTTGGGCCAACATTAGCACAATCGATTGTTTCGCAACTGATCATGCACCACACACTATTTCTGAAAAGAGTAAAGTGTCAGGGGCACCTCCTGGATTTCCAGGTTTGGAAACAATGTTGTCGTTGTTACTGACCGCTATGTATAATGGCCGTCTTACGCTTACTGAACTGATTGAACGCCTGTATATAAATCCATACAAAATATTTGGGATACCAACTGCTCACACTTTATATGAAGCTGTAAACTCAGTTAGTCGGGGGATATATGGCGAAACATGGGTTGAAGTGGATATGAGTGCTGAATGGCGTATTCCTGGGGCTGCATGGAAAACCAAGTCAGAATCTGAACCTTCATTCTTTACTCGTGCTAATTGGAGCCCTTTCGCCGGCAGAGTTGTTCGTGGTCAAGTTCGTCGGGTCATGCTCCGAGGTCATCTAGCATTTGTCGATGGACGTGGTATGACTAATCTTTTCGTTTTTTTTTGTTTTCACCGTTTAAGTCATAGTTTTTCTCGGCGGTAATATTTAGGATGTTGTGTGTACTCATTTCGAAGTCACGCGTCTACATTATTTATTATCTACTTTGATACAGGAAGCCATGTATTATCTCAAGGGGACACAGAATCAGTGAACTTTATCGCTTACTATTTAAACATAGTCATAGTTGCTGTGTTCAGTGAGCTATAATTAAGAGCATTTCATACTTCTGCTGATATTTTTCGCCAATATGAGTGACTTTATCCACTGATTGATACATATCTTTTTTCTTTATCTTCTCAAAAATAGTTATGTTACAAACATGTAATGCGATATCTAGCCTGTGGTTCTGTGTGGCTGGAAAATTCATTACAAAATAAGTGGTTGAGTTATAAAATGGCACAACAAACAATGACATTAGAGCATTACAGAGGACAAATCAATCAAATTATATGTGTTAATAATAATAATTTGATTTTGAGTTTCCTAGTTAAATAAACGTCTAGATACCAAAGCGAATCCCAGAAAATTAATTGAAAGCATTATTTTTATGATTTCGCATGTTATCAGTTTCATTGCACATATGTACCAGGTTATATGTTGTATATCACTGATTGAAAGCTGTATGATGAACTATACGCTGCGCCCATTTTCTAAATTTTATTTAATATCAAAGAGTATTTTTGCCATTCTCCACTGCTGGGAATATCTTACAAGAACAACAGAAGTTAATAATGAAATGAAACAACTCTAACTAGTGGGTAGGATAGCAGAGAAGTTGATTGGTTGCAATCACCTTTGTGAACTTTACTAAGGACCGAGTTCATGAACTCGACAATCAAAATAAACTTCCTTTTCAGTAGTCCCATCAATTGATAATTCTGTTAATAACGAACCAAAACCAGATAGATCATGATTACCTTAATCATACAACTTACCTGGAGTACACAAATCAAACATCTCGATAAAGCCAACATTATGTATGATCAAGTCTTTTTTTTCAAAAACTTGTCCGTTGGTTGACGAAGTGTCCAGAGCCGACCCGCAAGAAACTAGGTACCTACAATCTAAAAGATTGTCTCGAAATTGCACAACAGCTCGATAGTTTATCTGCTTCTGGTAACATTCGATTTTTCATTAATCTTTAAAAAGTCCCCTTTGAAGGAAACGGCTGAAATTATACGCCAGTATACTGGTGTTTTCTCTTTAATAATTAATGTATTAATGTATAACTAATAATAGCTCCTGTTCATGCCTACCAAAAATGTACAATTTCAGTTCAACAATGTGATGTCTTGGCAAATTAATAAAGTTGCTATGGATATCCCTTTGTGCCCGGTCCTGGCTATATTTTTTGGGAGCCTGAAAAAGACGAAGTTGAAACATGCAGTCGACGGAACCACATTCCTTTGCAGATGTGTTGGTGATACATTTCTTGTTCTAAAAACTTAATTAACCTTTTAAACAAAGCACACAAGGAAACCAAATTTACTATGTAATATCAGGTTAAGGCAAAATCTCTTTTCTTAGAAGTCGAAATTCGACAAACTCCAGAGCAAAAGCTATATATATCTATATATATATTGAAAAAAACACGGAGTTTACACTATTACAGTTTTTTGTACAATCAGCTATAAGAAAATGGGTTTTATGGACCCTCTTTGACAGTGCTCGCAAACTTTCTGCTTTCGACTACTACATGGGCATTTTGTTTACGTTTAAGTTGCCTCTAATCGTTATTGTGTTCGGACCCTGTAGAGATATATTTAACTGCAGAAATCACTTCGGTAAATACTTCAGAAATTCACTATTCCTTAGAAATCCATCGAGAAGTATGCTAAAGCTAATGGCTGTGTTAAATATGATACATTATAAAAGAAAACTTGTCCTCTATATCTTCACTTCAAGATGAAATTATCGGAAGAATTAATCACGGAAAAAAACACTTCAATAAAGATGGCTTATGTAGCAGCGAGGCTAACTACTTTATGTGAGAGGAAATACTCCCAAAAACAAACAAAAATCGACAGGTTCTCTTTCTCAGTACCTCCAAATGTATGTTTCAGTTAACATGTGCGTACCAAAACAAATACCGTGGAAAAACAGAGAGAAGAATACATTTTCGCAATTCCGCGTACGTTTCGAAGAATCTGAGACTAAAATATGCAGCAGCTCTAAACAGTGCAATTTGATAGCGGATATATTATTGACGTTTGCCAACCTTTCAAATTTATCAGAGGATAAAGTAAAATAACTTCTCGTTTTTTTTGAAGCAGTAGGAAATTAAAAAAACTCAAACCGGGTTTATATGCCCAAAAATAGACAGTTATCAATTTATCATTCCCTTTGTAAATTTACATTTTTTGATAAAAGTAGTCTGTAATTATTGCCACAATTACTTTGTTTTGTTTATTTATTTATGCAATCTTCACTAAGTCAATTGTTATTTCATCTACGCTAAAATTATCTTTTCATTCATCTGTGTTTTATACTTGTCTAATCTCCATACTTATGTAAACTCCTCAAACCTACTGTAATTATTCAGTAATCCGTTTTATCAGTTTCTACGCTCTACATAATTACTCTTCCATCCCCTCTTCAAACGACTTCACGCACGTGTCTTCGCACATATAGTCCAGATATTCATTATTTTAAAAATTTTCGTCACCAATGTATTTTGTATCAAATTATATTATACTCCAATGTTACACCTTAATACGAAATATAATGAATTCATATTATTTTACCTCAATCGTTTTTTTGTTTTTATTCAAATTCATAAAGAGAACCAACTGAATAAAATTTCCTGGCAATTTGGCTTGTATTTTCCTCTCGTCTCTAATATTCATACAACTAAATTTTCTTTATTTTACACAATTACAATTTTACCATCTTAAATAGTCCTATTTTTATAGCATTTATGACTGAATTTGCCACATCTAATAGTCATTAAATTGAACTACTTTTCTTAGAAATCACATATATATCACCGTTATCTTTTATGTACGTTTCCAGTGGATAAATACTTTTTCTTGCAACCCTTATCACTATCCTATTTCAGTCTTGGTAGAGCCTGGTTTCGGTAAAGATGTGTCGTCAGACATATCCTTGTCCAAGAATTCTTACGACCCACTAACAATTGACACTTCTTTGAAACATATCCCTGTCTCAGCTGGTTCTCCCACTCTAAGAAACCGGTATAGTTCAACTAATGAACGTGTTCAGGTAGTAAGTTACTTATTGTGTACAATTATCGTTGATTACACTTATGTATTCATATAAATTATTATTCCAAGACATGTGACGTTTTATCATATTTGTGGCTTTACTATCCAGCTTACCAATTGCTTTAAACAATTCGACAAACCCGTGATAAAATTTTATTCCATGAGATTTAGACAAGTAACAACATTGTGAAGCTAAGCACAAAAACAGTTTGCAACTTAAGTTGTAGTACTTTTAAGTAGCTAGCAATATATATATAAATGTCGTGTTACCATTTATTTTCTTTGTAACCAGATAGTAAGAGTTTGGTGAAAAACCTTTAAACTCACCAAGGTTATTCATTTGCTCGGGGTAAATAATTCCAATTTTAATAAAGATCTATGACAACAATCATTTTAGATTTTCAATCAATTTTGCTTGAGAAATAAACCACTCACTTGCAAAGGAATGTTATCCAGATTAACACTGGATAGTTGTTACCCTGAACTCAGTTAATGGTAATATGTTCATTAAAACCACTTTTGTAATGCTTCATACCTAATCAATAGAAAAGCAAGTTATGTATTCCTTATCTAAACTTTTTAAAGCTCTACAAAACTTTCCAGTTAGTTCAGATTCACTTCCTTAGGAAATATTCACTGAAATTGGGAAAGTAATCAATTAGTAGCAACGTGGATCTCATTTCATAACTTATTCTATAAGCATATATATAATTGTCATTATTATGAAAATATCTGTTCGTAACACTGAGAAATGATATTCACTTCTCGTATGTATGTCCGTCTGTATTTTCTCTTCAGTCTCAAGATGAACCTGGTACACCGATCCCAGCTAACACTCAAAGTGATGAGGGACCTCGTAGTCCAATTATTGTATACCAACCTTCTGCATCTGGTTTGATTCCAACTGCCCAACTACCTCAAACTCACCAAAGTCTTCCAAGTATATGGTTAGAAGGTATATCAGGGAAGCATATACTTTCTTCTGAGGATTTCTCAAAAGATCATCTTCGTCGGTTGTATAATTTAGCACATAGTTTTAAAGTTGCTCTAAACAAAAACAAACCTTTAGATCAGATATGCCGTGGAAAAGTATGTAAAACTTTAATGCATATTTTGCTAAATAAAAACAACTCACTAAATATTTATACTTCACCAAGTCTTCTCTAGTATATTTAATTCTTCACTTTGCATATTTCTTTATCAGGTAATGGGGAATCTGTTTTTTGAGCCAAGTACGCGTACTTCTAATTCATTTGCTGTAGCAATGCAACGACTGGGTGGCACTGTAGTGCATTTTTCAGAATCTACCAGCTCCCAGACAAAAGGTGAAACTACTTTAGATACTGTACGGATATTAGCCGGTTATTGTGATTGCTTGGTAATTAGGCATCCTGGAAAAGGTGCTATACAAGCTTTAGCAAATTCAATAGTACACAAACCAATTATAAATGCAGGTTAGTTCATATTTTTTCTTTATATTCTTGGTGAGTTGTATCTATTTTAATTGAATATGTGTTGTAATTTAACTGCAGTATTAAACAAGAATTAATTATTGCTGCTAATCAAAACTAAATGCCGCTGAATAATTACAAAAGTTTCAGTATACTCCAAAATAAACGAATCCAAGCTAAGATCTGTAAAGTTCTCATCACTTATTTAACATGACAGAATTTTGGCCAACTTTATCCCATGATAATATATTCATAAGTCACGAATATTAAATATACTGTGTAGTTGAAAGTTTTTCATTGATTAGTTATTTTATTAAAAATAATAACACATAGTGACAAAAACAATGTCATAACGGAGGCGTAAAACATAATTGTTTATAAACTGAACTATTGTAAGTAATAACAAAACAAAAATAAGGTCACAACCAATTGATCATTAAGTTAACTGTAATTAATAACCTACCTAAAAATAGTAATTAGGATCTTTGGTGTAATCATGATAAAATTAAAATTTCTTTGTTCAGAGAAATACTTTACATTTTATGATTAATCAAATGCAAACGGCCAAAACGAAATTGCCATTTCATGTCTCATTATACAAAAGAACAAGAGGCATCTTTCATTTTTGATGCATAGAATTGTCGACAATTGTTTCCTTCTTGTTGACTCGATTCACTCAGGACAGGGTTTTATCACCGCCAAATGAATGGAGCTTTGTAGAAAACAATCATGTATCCGATACGGTGCTTGATATTGTGAATGAGTAATTAAATTACATTATATGGCTGCAGCTCGTTTTTTCTCAACACATACGGCATGGTCCTTGATTTTTACGCCGCAGTAAGTGCGACCAGACGTTGATTTTAATTGATCTGGGATGCTGAGCTAAAATAGGACCTTAATAACTTCTAAGTTATTTGATCTAATTTTCTTTTCCTGCTATCTACGCTTGTTTTAAATTTAAAATTTTATTTATTCTTTGAGCAAACACTTTAAGCATTCACAAAGCTTTTGATATTTAGAAAATACTATTATTCTTACTATCGAAAGCAACGTTTATCTGATGTTGTTAAGTTTTGGTACTAATACTTATCAATCACAGTATGACAATGTTCGGAGACTTTTAAGAGAACGCAAATTTCTGTGAAATCGGATGGGATTATAAGGAAGGCTACTTCAAATGTATGGTTAGATGATAAAGGTAACTTGTTCTCGAAGCAAATAAAACGCGTTTTTGTCACTATTAACCTTTATTACCTACAGGATTTCCTCTTCTGGACCTAAGGTTTTATGCTTCTCTTCTTATCGATACAGGCGATGGGATAGGCGAGCATCCTACTCAGGCATTACTCGATGTTTTCACAATTAGAGAGGAGATCGGGACAGTGAATGGTCTAACTATCACTATGGTCGGAGATCTCGCTAATGGACGCACAGTACATAGTTTGGCTCGATTATTATGTTTATATAAAGTCAAACTACGTTACGTCACTCACAGAGATGAATTCAAGATGCCACCAGAAGTTAAATCGTATGTTGCTGATCGTGGTATTCCACAAGAAGAGATGACTAGGTAGGTCTAGTTTGGACTTTATTACAATTGCTGTGAATGTTAATATCTATAAAACCTCTATTTGATTTAGATATTCTGTAAAGCCAGAGAGTTTCAGAAATGCAATTCAATGTATTCCATCTTTCCTAAAGCTTAACGCAAAAATCAGATCATGCGTTGGACGACTACAGTACACATACAATTCTAATTTTCAACTGTGTAAAATATGATTCTTTTCACAACTAAAGTCAAAACCAAACTAACTCATAAATTATTTTTTATTCATAGCTTGGAGGAGGCACTACCTGATACCGATGTCCTCTACATGACACGTGTGCAAACAGAGAGAATGAGTGATGATGGAAATGCCCGGCGTGATCAGTTCGTTGTCACACCTGAACTGATGACACTAGCCAAGCCTAGAGGAATGATTGTAATGCACCCACTACCTCGTGTTGGAGAAATCAGCCCCAAATTTGATTCTGACCCTCGAGCAGCTTACTTCCGTCAAGCGGAGTATGGAACGCATGTTCGCATGGCCCTCCTGGCTATAGTGCTGGCTAATCAGAAATGAACTAATTATGATTCAGTCACAATGAACAATATTTCTTAAACATTATTTTGGTATATTAAAAATGTCATTATTTTGTTTATTACTTTGATACATAAACATTTCATGATGTGAAATATTAAACTAATTTAATATTCTGTATGGAAAATGTTTCTCAAGTATTAATTATTTTTTTATATTGATTCCATGAGTAGTATCAAGAATAAAATTAGTTCTCAGTGCAGTTTCATCTTCTAAACAAGTTTGGGATACCCAAAACTCAGTGTCAGTACACAGTTCATAAGCTACGTTGACTGCGTAACGAAAACATAGTGGGGAGAAAATAAAGACGTTATCTAGTTCAAAATTCTTTATTGGTCGACGTATATACATATTTAATTTTGTTTATTGTTTCTTGGGATCGATTTTTGTGAGAATTTCATTTTCGCAATGGGCAAAGTCGCATAATTCAGAAGTGTATGGACAACCATCTGGATGGTTAAGTGACATCCAGCAGAATTTTGTTTTACGATTCTTCCCATTGTTGTTATTGAATAACGGAAATCCAGAATCATTAAGTTTCGCCATCTTTTCTGGTAACCAACGTAACTGAACGGTGTTTTTGATAGCTTGATGAATAGACAAAAAAATACTATAAGTATAGTTCCATAGGTACAAAAATAATCAGTTTTACATGGTAATTAGAATTGAATAAACATATATATCTCAATAAAGCATAGTTGAGAATAAACTTAGTAGACAGGTTGATTATTGTCATGAACACATCGTCCTAATCTGCAATTTGTGAAATGCAACAATGGGAATGGCCTCAATGAAACGAATTTCTTAAGCGCCTTTGTCCAATGAAACGAATGGTCAGATTTTACGAGGTCACTGTTATCTGTATAGGTCAGTAGCGTCTTTAAACTACCCATCTTGCGATAATTAAGTATTCTCTTTCGTTGTTCACACAAGGAGTATATAAAGCATATTCTGAAGTTTATTTTATATTACGCCATTAAGTAAACAACGATGCTGCTAGGAAGTAATTCTAAGCCATTCGAATAAATCAGTTTTTTCATACGATTGGTTTCCTTTACGAATTTGAAAAAAGCCAAAACAACAGTTGAAGCAAAATAATATGAATTTATTTTATCTCATAGTTTCTCATCAGCTGCTTATAAGCGTGTTCGTATTACAGTGTAACATTAAGACATGATATATTATCCCGGAAACAAAATACCATTCGGTGTCATTACCAAGGTTGGTAATTTCAAATAAATTGAGCATTGGGTAGATTGTTATTACTAATAATTATATATTTGTATACCCCAATGAGCAGAAAAATCAAGTCGGAAAATTTAGAAACTTAATTTTTTTGCTCATTGGGATATTTATAAATATATTTTTATTAGAATACGATTCGATTTTAGTAAACTTTTCCATCTTATCCAGTTTATTTACAGTAGTATAACTTTGTCCAGCTTACCATTTAAAATGCTACATCTTTCGGCAATCTACGGCCAGAAACAATACACCATAAAAAAATGGTAAACGTTCGAGTAATATGAGCTAGGAACAGAAGGAACTACATTTCTTCTGAATATGTATATAACTGAGTGCCGTAATCACTAAATCATCTTTGATGCAGACTTAATTAACATATAATATACTACTCAATATAAATTTGTCTTCAAAAACATATTTTTTATGTTTTTGTTGAACTCACACTTACATCTCTCTGACTTCCACTACAACTGTTCTAGAAAAATTAATTTACGACAAAAAATACCCAATCTAGCAGATCGTTATATACTATCCAGAATCTACTATTTCATTGACCCAACATTGTTTATTAATCGTATCACACGTGAAGCAAACACATTGACGATATACACCTCCTAAATTTCTAATTTCCACCAAGTTTCAAAAAAGTAAGGGAATTCATTATTTTTTCACCGAATAACAAAGTTAGAATTAGCAACCACGGTAAGGAAAGTAAAATTTAATGAGTTTCAGAAAAGCCGTTTAGTTAAAATACTCCTTACAGTTTATATGGGTCAAAAATTAATGTGAGGAAATATTAGACAAATCAAGATAATATAAGAAACTGAGGTATCTGTAAAATTCTACAAGGGTGTGGTAAGAATAATTAGCTATTTAGTGAATCTACTATACGGGATGCGAATTGTACTACTTATTAAGATATCCTGAATGATTTACCAACAAAGATATCGGAAAATTGTTATCACAATTGAGAACTAGTTACCGTGTAGGAATGATACACATGAAGTGATTAGATTAAGGTTCAACAATTCTTATAAACAAAACTAATACTTCTCAAAGCTCATTTTTCCAACACTAGCAAGTGTATATCGCAACAAATTATTCGACGCATTCCATTGACTATCCCCCATCTCAAACTATGTTAAGCGACAAGAAATATAAAGACATCCGAAAATGACTGTCTACTTGTATGAGGGAGCATTTGCTTAACTCCTTTAGTTACAGGAAGAGGAAGATCCTTAACCATTTACGATTGTTAATAAACTACTGAATATGAAAGTATATACACAAATTCTGATTTGACCCAGGAAACTAAATTTCCAAATACAAAATTTTCTAATGATTACCATGACATTTACAAAGAGTTATTTTTGAAGTATTGTGATTTCTACTTTATCCTACATTTTTAGATACCTTCACTACTGTATACCTGTCTACACTGCTATGAAATTTCTTAATTGGTCACTAACTTATTTGATGGCATAATTCGCATTTACTTTGTTTTTAGTCACTGAGTTTGATTTTGGATATAATCATATGCACACCTACTTACCCTGTCAAACTGTAATATCTTTATACACACATCCATATATATATATATCTTTCAATATTATGCATCCAGTGCATTCCAGCTGGAGAGTACTATCGAGAACTTTTTAAATCCTTTATTTTTTACACTGTTTATCCCACTAAATGGTGTGTACTTAAGAAAAATCAGAAGTAATACATTGAAACACTAGTCACAATTGGGACTGCTAATTTTTAAGATACATATACAATTTAAAATTACATAAAAAATATACAGATCACATAGATTATTTAGTTAATTTTATGTTAACTCACTTCGAAAACACTGGTGGTGATTCCTCAAGACAGTTTGCAAACCACCATGCTGAGATTTTAATAACTTCATATCATCCAATGACACAAGTTCACTGCACTCTGATAAAGTTAATGTGCCTTATTAAGAGGGAAGAATATTTTATTCTGATTTTTTCCCATATTCTATCTTTTGTAATAAGTCAATATATTTGAGAGAAAAGCATCAGTACAATCGTGCAAAAAAAACTAGAGATACTCAAGTTAGTACTGGAAACATATTTATCATCATACAGAATGGTAGTAAAACATAGTTCTGTGATCACTTTTGCATAAAATGTGAAGTTCCAACAAAATAAGTATATCAATGTGTACAGTAGGCAATTAGATATAATTTAGTGATCAATTAATTCAATATCTAAACTGTCTTCATGCAATAGCTGGATGAATGAAGAACATTATGAATTCATTACAATCGAGCGGATAACAGAACAAATTCAGAAATATAAGATGATTTATCACTATCATAGTGACTAGTTTAAGTAAAAGTGTTTTCATATAAGTGATTTTGATAAGATTTAATCTTGAGTCATGACGGAACTAGGTTTTAATAAACAGAAAGTCAACATATTTCACAAAAGTTAGTCAAGAGTGATGTAAACAATGATAGCAGTGAAATCCAAAGCCAAAATGAGATATCCACTTTTCGTTTATGAAGTGTTACTTAGCAGAATACAAAGCTCCAATAATATACAGTACAAGACGCCTTGAAATGGCTACATAGTATTAGCTGATACACAAGTGATATAGTGTTTTGTTGAAAGAGCTTGTAAATTCAAAACATCTCATCGTGTATGAACGGCGAACTCAAGCAAACCCCACTAAAGAATAGTTCCATAAAACAACATCGAGTCTCGTATAGGATAAATCATACTCCCCATGAGTATACAGAACTCCACCTGTAGCTCCTTCGGGGGCTACTGCCGGTCCCAAATCCGGATAAAGGGGGAGGGTTGGGCATGGGGTTAGCGACTCCATCCTGTAGAGAACTAATTCGCAAAAAAAGCTAACCAGAAAAAATTATTCAAACCATTTAAACTTTGCCCTGGGAGTTGAAGTAAGGATTATGACGCCTCATGATGAAAGCCGAGATTCTTCGGAAGTCACGAGGCCGATGCCCCTTCTAACAAAGAAGAGCCCAGGACAAAGTGGGTTGGAGAATGCTGGTCGGCGGCCTATGCTCCATTGGGAGTAACAGGCGTAAGTAAGTAATGAGTATACAAAAAAAGCCACGTCCTTATATTACTTAGTTATCTAGACTAGCAAACAGTTAGGTGGTTATTAATAATTAAGCATAATTTAGATCAGTTCCACAAAATTTGTGTGATGTGATCGTTTATTGATGTTTGCTTTTCGACTATTTGGATACCTTAATAATATGAAGAGTTTTATAAACAAATGTAAATTATATCTACTCTGCAGAGTATAAAACCATCGGAAAAAACGACCTGCACAAACCTCTGGGTTACTGCTTTCTTAGACGAGCATATGTTGCCATAAACTCTCCTGTTTCCAATTTGGTATAATTAATAAATTATGTCTGTCGGTCGAGCGTTCTTACGCGCTTTCATAAAATCCACACAACCTATCATAAATTTAATTACAGAGTAACTCGAGGGGCACCATCAAGATGATCAATATGCCTTCCTCCTCTTATAATTTCTGGAGAAACGGCAGGCAATTAGTATATAATTTATATATCAAATATGTTAGGCGGTGGAAAGAGATGTCACGGAAGTAGGTATTATTACCAAGGTTTGACTTGATAATTTCGAATAAATTGAGCATTGGGTAGATTGTTATAAATAAATAATATATTTGTAATATCCCACTGAGTAGAAAAATTAGATTAAACTCTATTCTTTATCACTATAAAGGTCACACATTCCGTTGTACTATTTATTTATTCTCTGAAGAACTGTCTTACATTGAGTCACGAAACGTCAGAAAATCTAATTTTTCTACTAATTGGGATATTACAAATATATTATTTATTTAGATGTCACGGGAGTTAGACTCGTCGTAAAATCATACGGGTAAATATGAATAAGGACTAATCATAGTTATACACGACCATTAGATTTTGATTGTATACAAAAACAGTAGTATGTATTTTTGTTCAAGAAGTTAAGTTGAACTACTTATTAACGCCTCCTTTTTCTACGTTAGCTGTCATACTGAATAGAGACAGGTTATGTATCACGCTGTCAATAGTGTGAAACGCACTTTTAACCGTTCACAGTGATTCGTATGATAATTTAGACCCCTATTTATCTTACGCTCAATCTACCCTTGGACTTATTGAACTTCCAACATTCCAGTGAAAAATTGGATACTATTTGAAAAAGTATCTACCAATAAAACTGTTATGAAACCTTACCACCAGGATTCCACCAACGATTGTCCAAAGTTCGTACTTTTAAATCATCAGAAAGCATTAGATTATGGGATTGTAAATGATATTTATCTGGCTTACAGATTAATAAGGCTTTGAAAACTGTATGTGATATTTTGTCAAGAACAGATTTCGAAACTTTTGCACAGTTATAGGAAACCTCTGTGGGTGGACGCACAACAAACGTTTTGTTAGGTTTTGAAGTGATGTCACGTTCGTATTCAATGTATTTATTAACAGTAGACAAACGATCTGAGTGTTCATTATCATCAGAGTACTTTGAATCGATTATATTTCGACCAACAATACATATCTAAAATAAAGAAACATAAAAACAACATTTAAGAAAATAGAAACTAGAGTCAACAATTACTCAGTAGAAAGTTATGTGAATTTCACAAATAGTCGGAATACATCGTTTAAAACGAGATGAAATTACCAGGAAATCCATTTTATTTGTTGACTTACAGAAATGTCACTGGATCAATGCGAAGCAAATGTTTACTACATAATGCTAGTGCGTGTTCTTTGATTATAGAAGAAAGCTAAACCATTTATTCTTCCAAAACTATTTCTATCAATTAGTGATACAGATTACGTTGGCTAGTGGGTTTTAAAGAGAAACTAAGTCGCTGAATCAATAGCTTTACGTTTTCGTGATCTGTGAGATTGCAGATAGCCGTGATATCATACTGTAGTGCACTACAACAGCTAGAGAACACTATGATATTAGCTAAAGTAGTTAAGAAAATTCCGATACAAAAATTAGCAGATAAAGTTAAGTAAGACTAAAAAAATTGTTTGCAACCCCCAAACAATGAACTAAACAAATGACTGTCTCGAACAATAAATCCCCTATTAGTTTGTCAGTCTACAGCTTTAAGTTTATGACCAAATTAAGCAGTCTCATTTGTTGAATCCAGCTCCATGAATTGAACATTATAGCAACCGTTTCAACTACCCTCTCCTTGCCATATACGACATATCACCAGCTCTATCACAACCAATGAATTAATGACCACAGAGTAAAACTGTGCAACAATACTAAGTGAGAAATCTTCATGTTCGTTTTTAGATGACATACACAACTGTAGATAGCTGCAACTGGCAACATAGTTACAATGTATTTTGAATCTAACAAGGTTCGTGGCGTAACTCACACATAATTGTAGTTCATCTTTCAGCCACCAGGTTGTTTGTAGAAATACAATAGATATTTTATTATTTTGAGTTACTGACAGCAGGGCATATTGCAATTTTACATTATATATATATATATATATATATATATATATATATATATATATATATATTCGACAAATAACTAATAATTACAAGCCTACACGTTTAGTTGATGGTATTCTGAGCGCATCAACTTCAGGTACAAATCTGCAAATGGCAAGAATTTGTTGTATATAATTAAGATATGTTCCATATCGACTACTTTCTGTTATGTGTTTGACATTTATGTCGTCAGGTAAAAACGAAAGTGAACTCTTCGGGATATTGAATTTTCCAAAAAGGCTGTAAGGACAACATGGTAAAACAAATAGCTTGCACGATGGTCCACTTTTACATGCTAGTATAGGCAACCAAGGTGTAAGTTCATCACTGTGATTCCCGATTAGCCAGTTGGCTTGTGGAAACCCAACACACATCTTCTGGATTCAACGAAATTCCTAAAATATGAAATATTGATAGCGAGTTTACAGAGTTGAGTAGCATTATAAATGACTTTTAATTATAAAGTCTGACCTGTTGACAAGAATAATTACTGGAGCTGGCGGACTGGATCAGAATAAAACTATTACTCTTAGCCGATACTACACAAATATAATGAGAAAGAATATGGAGCTAACCAATGAAAAATAGAAACGACCAAAAAGAAACAAGAGTTGGGTCGGATATCTGAAGTGATATAAGATTATATGAATTCCTCTGGTTTTGTTAAATGAAGAACAGTGATTTTCTTTGTTCATGTTCCCAATAGAAATATATTTATGTTCTGGTACAATAGGGCACAAATAAATGTGCCAAACAAATGAAGCCATGATATTGTAAAGAAATGAGAGAAGGGTAGTACAATCAATAAATAAACAGAAAAAGTATTTAATATGGGATAAAGCTCAATTAAGAACACAACCAACATTTCTTTCAGTTAAGTAAGTTTATCTCGATATTGGTAACAGTGTAGTAGGAAACTACATTAGGATCGTCACTGGCTTAAATGCTGATTCACATGTGATAACATTTCGAGGAACCGAGCTGCAAGATCTTTAGAAACTCGACAAGGGAATCTTGATTTACCGACAGATCCCAGCCATATTGACTGGATATGTATCATTGCGAACGAGGAATGTTAACAGGTCTTCGACTAGAGATAACGATAATTATGAACCCCGGTTGAGAAATCTGAGTTTATCAACAATGATCAGCTTGACAACCAGTGGCTTCATGAACTGGTGCCACGTAATGATTGAGCTACCCTTAGCTTCTTATGATCAACTTTTGTGATCTTCAAATAGGTCGTTTTCTTCGAGTTTACTATCCCGAAGAACTACTCAGAATTTAGATGATGTTAGAAACTGTATTGGTTTAATTGGGTGTCTTATGGTTATTTCACAAGAGGGTTTGTCTCTTCTTACTAACTAGACCAATTATCGATTTAGGCCCACTAAATTAATGTGTCATATTGTGCTATTTCCCATTGCTTCATGTTATTTATGGCTTTTTCAACTTTGCAGATGAGATTTGGTTATTCATTACACAGGACAACGATATCACTTACATTTGACGTCAAAGTCTCCTACTAATTAAGAGATCCCCCATTTGAAGATAAAAAATAATGACTTTTAGGTCGACATTGATATTTCAATTACCACGAGTGAAACCCAGGTATAACATCCTCACTTGTGATTTTTTCAACTCAAATATTCTAAAAAGTAAAATACTTAGCTAGTTTTATGGGCGAAAAACAGTTGGTGTACGGGAAGCCAGTTTTATTTAAAATGATCGGAAGCTGTATATTAACATCACCTTCCTAGGATTTATTTTTCAAATTACATAAAATTATACGAACTAAATATTACGTGATGTCATTTAAAACAATGGTTGACAGCTACTAAGGTTACAGAACTTAAAACACAATTTTGTATTCCGTAAGAAAATCAAATCGGGATTTGAAATACACCGAGAATTAAAAGATTAAATGCAATTCAGGGATTAAGAAAGCACAAGAAATATACCTTTAAACGTTGTTGTACACTTAGTGGATAAGACTTCCAAATGTGCCTTTTACGTACATCTATTCCTATACCAGTGAACTTGCTGAATAAGGGATAAAGTACCTTACTCCTTCAGATGTAAGTATGTAAGTCAACAGTCCATTCCCACAACCAAGATCAACGAAATTAACATGTTCATTTTTCCATAAACACTAAACAAACATAAATCTATTATGCAATTTGACATACTATAAGGTAGCAAGCTATACCAATATCTTCATACACGAATTTCATTGGGTCTGTTTTCTCCGACCAGTTCTACTAAAAATAGTCAATCACAATTTTAATGGATACCTTAACTAGAGTAGGTCCATAGGTATTTTTCAAGCGTTCGTATTGCAGTTGATATTGACGGCAATCAATTAGTGAGAGAGAAGGAATATTAACTTTTGCATCACAAGAATACCAAAGATTGAGCTTTTGTTCAAGGACGTCTTTTAGCCAAGAACTGTGGAAAAACCCAGGAGACTCATCCAAGACAGAAACTTGGATGCGACCACTTCTAATCAGCATAATAGAGTAAACTTACTTTGTTTTCTCGACAATGTAAGTTATCGAGATAGATGAAAACTTATAAACTGATCCTTTGGAACAAACTTCAGTGAATTCACTGATCCCAGTATGGAGCTTCGGATAGACAACCCTTACGAAGGATTCATCAGTTTCGGACACAACGGATGAAGCAAATACATCTTTATGTACAACATGGGGTTTATGAATCCATATAGACAACGCCGCGGTAAAGCGTGCATCCATTTGAAGGCTAAAATGCACAAAAAATATTAGTCAAATAGCTGATGTCAGTTAACTGATTAGTTATTACAAAACTATCCTCCTGAATGTGGGAGTTAAACTAACTTATACTACCGAGCCAATTAGCATTAAGACATATATTATTTGTTCTTGCAAGAAATTTAGATAGCAATGAAGGATAGCACTATTACACTAAAGAGTGTACGATCATTTAAGACTCAAATGACTTTTTATTAGAAACAAAAATCATCTTGCGGTATCTCAAACTAAAAAAGAACGTAAAACCCAAACAACAAGCATCTGTCCTTTCTAATCCAACATTCCAGCAAACACAGACCGTGCTACCTCAAAAGATTGTTCGACTATTTAGGTGAGTTGATTGGATACGAATGAAGTGGGCATGAAGACATATTCGATGTCATAACATCGCTGTTCATATCACGGTCAACACGTAAGCAATAAAATTGCCTTCCATGAATCGATAGGGAAATCTGAAAACTGACACAGAGTAGGAAACATTTTTGGGACTTGTTGCTAACACTGGTCGTGATTTATTTAAGTGTGAGTACCGAAAAGTCAAGAATATGCGTAAAAAGGCTATAGCTAGACTCCTGAATACTTAAGAAAGATATTCGACACATGATAGCCATAGTTGCCCAGAACGATTGTTTTCGTATGTTATACAAAGAACAAAACGTAGTATTGGATTCCCCCAATTACCATTACACGAGAATTCGAACACGGTCAAAGCTGAGATTTTGTCAAACTATTTTAGCGAGGTCTACTCTGTGGGCTTTGTTATTAACACTCCCCGTAACCACGCTACTGAGATACCAGCCACAGTACCAGTGCTTGTAAGTCACCGGGGCCCGACGGGTTGCACTTACGATTGCTACTATTCCTCCTGGGAATTATTTCAGAAAAACTCACGGTAACGTTTAGCATGTCCCTTTCCCAAACTCTAGAGATTGAAATAATGCTATCGCTAGCCCTATACTTATGTATGGAAGGAAACATTGTTTTTATCTATTGAACTATCGACCCACCTAGCACAGTAACTAAGGTGTCTGAGAAAACAATTCGGAATAAGTTACCAAGTCATGTAGAATCATGCAATCTGTTAACTTCTGAGTAAAACGAGTCTCAATATTTATGATTAACTAACCAATCAAGAGAGGATTGGACAGCAGCCGAAGATAGTAGTTTGACTGCCAATGTGATATTCAAATAGTTTGACGTGTATCAATGAGGGCTTAAGCAAAGCCCTAAGGGCTTTGGAACAACAAGAGTCACAAAAGAGCAGGAACAACAAGACAGGAATATCAGTGAATCATGACTTGAAAACAACTACGGATTGCAATCCAGCAATTCTCAGAGGTCTTCAATTGTTAAAGTCACTTCACTGAAGATTCAAACGATTTAACAAGCATACTATTCATGTTTTATGCTCTATCTATTCGAGACGTCGATTAGAGTATTGCATTTCATCAGTAAGTTTACGTCTTACAAAGGATGTTACCACACTGCAGAGTGTTCATCGTAAAGCAACTAAGATAATGACAGGCTTTTCCAAACCGTCTTACAAAGAGCACTTGTAATATATATATATATATATATATATATATATATATATCGCAAAACAAGGTGACCTTTGGTTTATATTCCGCGTCTTAATTAATGGGTTGAACATGAACATGGATCGTCTAACATCCTCTAGAACTAATTATCTCCGAGGCCACAAGAAGATTAAAAAACCTAGACCAAATGAACTCAGTGGGATTCCATTTTTTTAACCGATTGGTCAATGACTAGATGGTGTGTTCCAGTGTGCTTTACGCGAACAGGCTTCATCAACCCCACCAGTGAACACTTTCAAAGAGAAGCTGGATCTCCGCTCCAAACGTTTAACACAGGTCAGATGACTTGCCATTTTTTCTCGGAAGACCGAACTTCTAGCAGAAGTAAGATTTTAGTGTTAAGTAGTAAGGATAAGAAGTTAATCGACCTATATTAATCCTTGCGATCTGAAGTGTTGTGGAGATCCAAACTAACCTCGACGGTACATCTACCAAAATTAGAACTACATGGAGGAGATTAGCAAGGTAATACATCTTAACACTAAGAACATCGTTCAGTATATGATAAGCCGATAATTAGGTCACCCCGTAACCTGCAGTAATACAACGGTAATAGGCTGAGGCGTTGCAGTCTGTCTTCATGAGATAGCCCAGAGAAACCTTTTACCATTGTAGTCCCCCACCGTTGAACTTGTTCTAACATGTCCGACTCATACTTCGAACAAATACTAGCCACGTAGATCATATATTCCAAATGCGCCTCCACTTAAGTCGGGTGTAATACCTTAGAAATTTCTCCATCCAGGTAATGAAACTGCAGCTGCAAATAATTCGCAAAAATAAATAGCTTTTTAAGTGTTCGACATTGGATACTGACCACATTAGTTTTATTGGACTTGTTTAACTGAAGACATTCGGTCAGTCATCCGCACCAGATCACGTTACACCTCATTAGTATCGCGGTAGACGCATCCGACTAAGCAGTCGAAGAAGTCTTGCAACAATTAGTTAACCACTACCGGCAACCTTTGACATTTTTCTTGAGACGGATACTAGACACCGAACAAAAGTGAAGCACTGTTGTAGGGAACTCCTAGCTACGTATTGTGCTGTACGACGTTTCCAACATTCCATCTAAAGAAGAGAATTCACGCTTTTTACCGATCATAAACCTCTTACCTTCTCTTTAAGTTCATCTTTAGACAAGTACTCACATCGTGAGTCTCGACAACTGGACCACATTTTGCAGTTTACTTTAGATATACAACACACTTCTGGAGCAAACAATGTAGTTACAGATGCCTTGTCTCGTATAACTTCCTTGAACATTTTCCAAGAAATCGATCTACTTAAACTCACTCAGCTTGAAAACGAAAGCGCTGATCTTCAGCACGAGTCATCCTCAACAACCTTTAAAATACATATTAAACAGATTGGAACAGGTAAGGAAACCTTATTTTGTGACACATCTACAGGTAGGGATCGACCAATCGTACTAAAACATTATCGACGCAACGTCTTTAATACGTTGCACAGACTTCCTCATCCAAGTGTTCGTGCATCCATCAAGCTTATAGCCGAACGGTTTTGCTGGCCTGGTACGAATAGAGACGTGAGGGAGTGGGCACGCTCCTGTGTAAGCTGCCAGGAATCTAAGGTAATTAGACACACCAAATGTCCCTCAGGCTCTTTCAAAACTCCTGATGCTTGTTTCGACCATGTTCATCTGGATTTGGTAGGAACCTTACCAGATTCTAATGGATACTCTGAAATGAGACAAACACTGCCTTCACTTGTTGCGGAGGCCTAGGCAAGATAAGCTGTCTAAACGGGTCCTCGTCAAGGGTTCGTTGATCAATGACCTCCCGTATTCCTAGTAATTTGTCTGTTACTGAGCCATATTGTAGGTCGATGTTGGTAAAGATTTGGTCTGAATTTGTCGATCGGTTAGACCTCTATGTTTAAGAATGGCCTTTTTCAGAGTTCATAAGATTCTCAGACATCACTAGTGAGCCTGCTAGGCGTGACGTACCTGTTGAATTTGTGCGGTAGTGCCTTCACTTCTGAGAGGTGCTGTGCACGTGAGTCAGTTTTCGCGTAGCAGAACCGGGCCTCGATGTTGTCGGGTCGGAATGACATCAGCTGAAGTGAGGGTAGCGAAAGAGTATTAAATTTAAATAAGCTTGGAGTTTTTCCGGTCATGATGAACATAAAGTATGACAATAAACGAGAAAAAATACCCAAAAATACGAAAAGAATGTCACAATATGTACACATTAAAGTAAAAATCCTGATATATAAAGTTCCAAAATGGGACAGACTCACAGTTCACAAACATGTACATAAGATCACGTCGGGCTCATCACTAAAGATGCCAAAAGTATTCGGAGTTCGGCAACACTATAACCAGTAAGACCTTCCATCATGAATTGTGCCCACCCAGTGAAATCAAAAGTCAGAAGCGAAGAGGTTCGAAGATATATTTGATAGGCTATCGATGAATCGAGAAGTGACTGATCTAAACTGATTAGCGGTTGTAGGAGAAATTGAGCACGGGTTACTCACTCGTGATCTGGTTCGAATTCTTGACCAAGCGCCTTCATCCAGGTAAGCTCACTAAAGCCGATGCGGTCAGCATCAAATGTCGAAGACTTAAGGAGCTATTGGCTGAGGGGATTTATTTACCTCTATGGACTCATTCAATGGTTTCCTTTTCTTTGATTTCGTGATCGGAAAGAGGAATCATGTTTGTTACTGCATCTCATGTCTTAATACCCACCTTGTGTTGGAATGACCATTTCATTGATCAATCAGGTATTTTACTGTAAAAGACTTTTCCAAGTCCACGACAAAAGCAAGATTGAAACATCATTCTTTACGTGAAATAACACTTTCTATGGCCAATATGGATCTAAATCAATACTTTTCCTACTATATGACAAATTTAGACGACGTTCATCACCATTGTTTTACTTCGTTATTTGGTCACGCTTCGCGCTCTTGCTAGACCTCACGACTAAGTTACTTATCGAAGATGTCTCGTTATTTGTTGTCAAGACAAGTGTTTAATAAGGTATTTTAGTCCCTGTTCCCTAAAGTCCCTGTTTAGTTTTTAAATTTGAAGCCATTATGCTCTTCCTACTCATCTAGTCCTAAGGGACATGTTGTTGGCATAGATCTTGGAACAACGAATTCATGTGTTGCAGTAATGGAGGGAAAGCAGCCTAAAGTTCTGGAAAATTCGGAAGGTTGTCGCACTACTCCATCGGTAGTGGCGTTCACGAGTGACGGAGAAAGGCTTGTGGGTGCACCTGCCAAAAGACAAGCTGTTACTAACTCAGCAAACACGTTTTCTGCAACCAAACGTCTTATAGGGAGACGGTATGACGACCCAGAAGTGCAAAAAGACATAAAAAACTCTGCATTCAAAATTATTAAGGCCTCCAATGGCGATGCCTGGCTTGAAGCTCATGGAAAAGCCTATTCACCCAGCCAGATAGGTGCATTTGTGTTAATCAAAATGAAGGAAACTGCAGGTTCGTTTCTTAGTGCACATTATCAAGCAGATTTTCAGAAAGTTATCTGGGGTCGAAGGTGAAAAATGTGGTGATCACTGTTCCCGCTTATTTTAACGATTCCCAACGACAGGTATTTGTCCTTTTTCTCCACCTGAATGTAAATCTAGGCAACAAAAGATGCTGGAAAAATAGCAGGCATGGAAGTCTTGCGTGTCATAAATGAACCTACTGCTGCGGCTTTAGCTTACGGTCTGGATCGAACGGATGATAAAACGTAAATTCACTATTATACTTATGATGTGCTTAGGATAGCGGTTTATGATCTTGGGGGTGGTACATTCGACATATCAGTATTAGAAATTCAAAAGGGGGTGTTCGAAGTGAAATCCACTAATGGAGATACATTTTTAGGAGGTGAGGATTTTGACAATGAATTGCTACGCTCTTTGATTAAGGAGTTCCAGCGAGAGGTAATGGTCGATTACTTAATCTAATCTCTTTAGCATGGAATCGACGTCACAAAAGATCCAATGGCTCTCCAGCGTGTCAAAGAAGCTGCCGAAAAAGCTAAAATTGAGTTGTCATCTTCCTTGCAAACCGATATTAACCTACCCTATTTAACAATGGACAAAGCGGGCCCCAAACATATGCATTTCAAATTAACTAGAGCAAAATTAGAATATCTTGTGGAATCACTAATCAAGCGTACAATCGAACCATGTAACAAAGCCTTGAAGGATGCTGAAGTTAAACCTTCAGATATCGGTGAAATTATACTAGTCGGTGGTATGACTAGAATGCCGAAGGTGAGGTGTATACATTACTAAAACTGAATTATCAATAGGTTCAAGAGACAGTTGAGAAGATATTTGGAAAGACACCTAGTAAAAGTGTCAATCCAGACGAGGCTGTAGCTATGGGCGCGGCAATCCAAGGTGGAGTCCTTGCTGGTGATGTCACAGACGTGCTGCTGCTTGACGTTACTCCTTTGTCACTTGGTATAGAAACTCTGGGTGGTGTTATGACCAAGCTTATAAATAGAAATACAACTATTCCCACAAAAAAGTCGCAAGTGTTTTCTACGGCTGCTGATGGCCAGACACAGGTTGAAATTAAAGTATATCAGGGTGAGCGTGAAATGGCAAGTGACAATAAATTACTGGGACAGTTCTCCCTGGTGAGTTCTTAGGAACTTGTTATTGTACCATGTCATACACAGTCACGTTTTTCGGATAGTATTACTTCGTTTATTGTTTCTAATAGGTGGGGATACCTCCCGCTCCACGTGGTGTTCCTCAGATTGAGGTCACATTTGATATTGATGCCAACGGAATTGTCAATGTAGCTGCACGTGACAAAGGGACTGGTAAAGAACAACAGATTGTCATACGTTCCGGTGGAGGTTTAAGCAAGGATGAGATTGAGAATATGGTGCGCAATGCCGAACAATACGCAGAAGTAGACAAAAAGCGTAGAGACCTTGTGGAATCAGTAAACCAAGCAGAAGGTATAGTTCATGATACAGAGTCAAAGATCAATGAATACAAAGATCAGTTGCCTGCAGATGAGGTACGTTAATTCACCGGCTTTAATTGTAACTTATAACCATAAATTTGCGTCCTCTTCGAAATACATATTACACAGATTCCACTTTTGATAAAATAGACCTGTTAAAGAAATTTAACTAGGTAGACATATACGTCGAATAGTTAGTAGTATCTATTTTTGTAAAACCTCACACCTCTTGATTGCAGATGGCTTTGTCGATAATCATTGCTACTGACAAAATGGCTAGGAACGTAAATTTCATGCAATATCTGTTTTGGCTTTGACACCCCTCGCTCATCCGATCCTTATTGTGTTGTCATTCCAATGGATTTAGTTACACTTTACAATAAACAACATCAAATTCCTTACAATCTAACCATCTAAGTTGGATAATTCAATGTGAAGTTTTTCTAAGATGTTCAGCTGATATTTATTCGAGGCTTGGAGTACCCAATGTACTGACTAGCTGTTTTAAGGATCCATACGGAAACAATAAACATTGAGTATAACCGAAGCGAGTGTAATGCTCATGTTGTGTTGGGATCAGTGCAGTAACAATTAATGAGTTATTTTTTCTGTGTTAGAACTTGAACTTTTTTTTCAAGTTTCACCTACAAAAACTACCTACTTAGCTTATTTACATATGAGTACTCTTCAACAGTCTAAAGTCACACATGTGAGTCATAAGACAGCATGGCACAAATGCCTGTCAGCTTAAGTTGCTGTAGCACATAGGATGATTTCTACCAGGATATAATTAGCTACTCAATATTATCCCCGTTCCCTTTTTTCCCCTTTTGCTTCAATGATATTGTGTGACAACTTGGTAAGATACACAATCGTCATGTTTTTAGTGTATAAAAGTATTCTTGAATTCAGCTCTTATCCGGCAATACTTCTGCAATCTTTAATTAAATATAGAATACAAAACAGGTGGATCTCATGAGTAGAAGGTAGCGTATGGTCGGTTAACTTTAATATTTAAACAGGAAAGTTTGATCGGACCCTCTGACATGTAATTGAGTCCCCAAGTTCACTGAATTGGTGTTAATGTCTACAAGGAACATCCTGTATTGCAAATCGTTTTCATGTTCAACAGCAGTAGTCATATTCTGCCTATTTGGTGTATCAAAGTAACGTAATTTTCTCAATTTAGAGGGAGAAACTCAGTGTACTTATCGAAAAGTTAAGAAGTCGGTTGAATAACAAGGATAGCGAAACAGCTGAAAGTATCAGAGAAGCTACTAACGAACTTCAGCAAGCGTCCCTCAAGTTATTCGAAGTTGCCTATAGAAAGGTTAGTTTTTGACAAGTTTATAATTTGATGTAAAATAGATGGCAGGTGAACAGGGAACAAAAACGGACTCTCAAAGTGACGAATCAGCCAAACAAGAAAAGCAGTAATCAACAGTTCGTTTTCGGGATTTCCTCACAAATGTATTTCCTTCAATCCTTTACTTCTCAGAGTGGAGTGTACTTTATCGGAAATCAATTAACATTTGTTTTGATGACAATAACGATTGTTTGATTGTATCCATTCAGTTATTAGCTCCTTTAGAACTCGTCACTTGCGATATTCTTAAAATTGTGTACATATTTTAAAATGTCATCAATAAAATTTATTACGGTTGATCATCTATTCTAAATAATTGTAATGAGTACCTTCTGAATCCCTCTTTTGGAATTTTGAGATTGATCCTTTCAAATAAAATGGATTTCCCAAGTTCGCGATTTCAGTTGTCCAAATTGCGGCCAGTTTAGCATTTCGACCAGAGTGCAGTTCCAAGCCCCCGTATATCCGTTACTTACTACTCGAAAAAAAACTGCTTTAGCTTTTTATCCCTTATCACTATTTTGCTTTCGAAAAGTACATAGAATCAGCCAGTTCGTTAATGCTTTCTTGGATGTTTATTCATGTAAGTTCCACATCCTCATGACGTATCGATTTCCCCTTTAAAGGGATATTTCGGAACAGGATGCTATGAATTATTTTTCCAGTTGTAGTGTCATTAGACTAAGGATGACGGAAATAATAATGTAACTTCGTGACCAATTAGTAATCTGTGTACTCGGATTCAGACTGCACTATTTACTACCAACTTGCTGAAACTTTAAGTGTAGTAGTGGTATTCACTTTGGGATTTGCTGGTGAGATTCACATGACCGAAGTCTGGTATCTCTCAGGGTATGTAGCGTTCACCAGCTGCTTGCAAACAACTCTGTACCAGACTCCTTCCCTGTTGTGAAGGTTTGTTCACGGTTTCCCTCGAATTTCCTGCAATATGTGTTCTTTGTTATCCCTCTTATTTACTTTGAGAATTTCAAGCCACAGCTTGCCCTCTGAAACTGTTCGATAGTCTTATTAATAGTGTATCCTGTCCATCTAATTTCTTCATAACTTGCAGCTGGATTTTTCTCTGTGAGAGTCAGTTACTGCCTTTCGTCTCTGATTAATGGATCCGGTGTATCTTGTATAAACAGCCGTTTATAACTAAGTATATTTTTTTGTCATATTTGTGGTACTTCAAGCTTAAATTCTGTCCACTTAAACTTTTAATGTTAGTTTTGAGAATCCCATCATTAGTCTTGGGTGGCAGTTGTTTTAAGTCCTAGATATTCAACTGTAGGGATTTTCTTGCGTTGTCAAGTCTTATCTTGACGTCTCCATACATGAAAGTTCTTCAACCATCAGGGTAGATTATAATTGGTTTCCTATCACTGACGCTTTCGTAGCGGGGTTCGTTTTGGCGAGATGCTGTTGCTAACAATCATTCTGACTGTCCTTCCGTGCTTTGGGTCTTCACTAACCCTAGAGCTAGTCCAGGATTTGCTAGGTTAAACTGCGCAACAGTTTGTTCCGTCCTACTCTATGAGTGTGGATATTAAGGATAAAGTGTATTCGTAGGTTACTGTTATTTGATCATTGGTGTCTTTGAACGATCGCTCCTGTATTTTGGGACCATCGAGTAGAGTGCTGATGTGCGATGACTGCCTGGTGTAGGAGAAAGCTAGGAGCCCCCAAACCTATGTATATCAGTATTCCATAAATTTATTGACAGTTGGTCTGAGTCATGTTAATAGATATCAAGTATACAGTTGAAGTCCGCACGGTTATCGTAATTAATGTTTAGAGGCTGGTTGAAAGCTCGTAGTCGTTCTCAGTGGCTCAGACGCACTCACGTTTTGTCTTGCTTCAGAACATGCAGCACAAAATCTCACCATTTTCTTTACCGAGTCTTTCCAATTCTGATAGTGTTGTCACTTCTACTACTGGCAAGTAGTTAGTAGTCTCGTGGTTTTGTCCTACATCTTCATTTCTACCCTTGGGTTATTTTCACACCAATCTTTTTGTTCCATAAACCCCATGGGCTGCGATCATTGAAAGGTTTTGTTAGAAATTGGAAATATTTGTCAGATCAAGACTGTGTATCACTCACTTCAATTGAATAGGGTGTAAGTGTACCTTACTGATGGAGACGGGTCAAATCTACCGTGCAAATTTATTCTGAATATCAAGGGTTAACTAAATAAAAATACTAGTGACTTTTCTGTGTATAGTAATTGATAATCATTTAGTTCTGTACAGATTACGAGTTTGTAGTCTATCTGACAAATCTTTCGATTTTATATGGTAAAAGATCAGCTGGTCAAAATGCCAAAAACGCTTACTAATTTCGACCGTCGTAGTTTATGAGAAGTATAGAGGACTATGTAACAAACAGACTACCTAAATCGACGAGGAGAGAACAATCGCTTCATTACTTGACTATATTTCCTATCATATATGTCTACTGAACATAATTCATTCAAATGACTACCGAATTTCGTCATCTTGATAGTGATTGGTTAGAAATTTCTCATTTTTGGATTTCGATTGTTGGGATTGATTATATACCTATTGGCTCAGCTATTTATTATTTTGTCTCTTTTAATGTCAGTTTACTTTGATTTTCAAAAAAAAACTAATTCTGTACTTTTTTATTCGTGACACCATTCTTAAGTCTGAGCGGCTTGTTTGTTTGCTCATAATATAGTTTAGTTTTCCGGACTCTGTAAACTTTTTGGCGATCTGAAGATTCGAAACCGAATCAGGTTATTTGATGCTCTGAATTTTTTGACTTTCATTCCGTCCAACATTCCATTCGTCGGAATCTATAAATACATCGTTTTCTTTCTACACAGTCCTTAAAATAAGTAATCTTATGCTTACCAGGAAATCAGTGCTACAACGTAGGAACAGGCACATATATGCATCGGTCCAAGTTGCCATACCTCATTCGCACAAAAAAACGAACACCAAATTCATAGAAGTAGTTAATTTAGTGGTGGTAATATATAAAAGAAAGATTGTATATAAGGATATAGTACAGGAAGAAAGAATGACATGAAGCAATTTTAATCTCAAGGTTCAAGGAAGTACAAAGAGTGTATACACCTACGCTATTGTGATCGATTCTGAGCCATGTCACCCAGAGTCTCCAACCATTGGTTACGATAGTCATGCAGACCCCAACCAAGTAGTCTTCATCTACCAACATGGCACAGAATAGAAGTTAGTGACTTCAAGCACTGATGCCACGTTTTGTTTGGCCGCCTCTAACTTTCTTCTAACCGTCTCCAACACTAGTCAGCATTGCGTGTCGTGGTAATCGGTGTTCAGGCACACGTAACACGGCCCAACCATCTCAGTCGATCAAGATTTACAATCCCACCAACTGATTTACCATCATTCCCGAATACCCTGTGTCTGACCTCACTATTACTTACCCGGTGATCCCAGCAGATGCGAACAATACTTCTACGGCATTTGTGATTAAATACTAGAGTATATTCTACTCTTAATGGCCACGTTTCGCAGCCGTAGAGTAGAGCAGAGCGAACTGCTGAGCACTATACTCGTCCCTTAATTGATAGACGGATATTTCGTGTTCGCCACAGGTGACGTATGTTGGCAAAAGCCAAACGAGCCTTTTGAATCCGTGCAGAGACTTCGTCAGACACCAACCCATTAGGGCTGATCAGACTTCCAAGATAAGTGAAGTTGTCGACACGTTCGACTGCTTCACTCCCTATCCTTAGTTCAAGTGCTGACGTAGGCCAGTCCTGGAGTAGCAGTTTACATCTAGAGGGGGGGAAACGCATCCTAAATATCCTGGCATTGTTACTCAGTGCTAACAGAAGACTGCATTTTATCAGCGTCTTCACCAAACTGGACAATGTCATCTTTTTAACTAAACAGGAATGATAAGTTTAATGTGAATCACAGGTCAAACTATTCATCACTTAAAGTTGATTAATTGTACTTGGAATTCTTGTCTTCAACTGTATGCTGGAGGAAAAAAATTAAAAGGTAGTAATGATTAAATGCCTCGACATATCTTGGTAACTAGACGGGTAAGAAGTAATTCATTAGTGAATGGAAATTTTATAATTTTCATATAAATATGTTAGAAGAGGAAGACTGATGTGAGCCTCTTATCTAATGGATTTGTTCTAAGTCATCATCAAACGGAATAGTTGGACAGGTCGAAGAATGAAATGTGTTAAAATCAATCACCTAGAAAATTGTAAGTTCCAGGTTCTCCAGTATTACGAGAATAGGTTATATGGTCAATCACGTCTAATTAAATTTTATAGTGCAGGTCAAAAGAAAGAGAATTAAACTGAAAACAACTCACCGGCTCGTAAATCCATAGTGCTACACATTTGTTTTAACTTGAATTACTCTTCTAAATGGTTTGAAGATGTTTGAAATTTTATGATTTTATGATCGCCTTTCACTAGACATTTGTATAGTCTTCTGATTCATAGTTTTTTGAGTTGAATAACGTTCCGTTTCCTGTCATTGTAGCATACGTCATCTAGTAGGTACATGTAAGTCGATAAATATAGATCCAGATGACAAAAGTCGAGTTTTTGTTAATACTCTACTGTTAAAATGAACATTATTTTTTGCGTACGACAAACAGCTAGTACATCATGATACGTTTTGTTGTGATTTTTTAAAGCTTATTATTTAATCTCGATTAAATTTGTTTTGTTTTAAGGTTGATTTCGGCTAATTTGATTGTTTTTCATAGAATTCTTTCATAAAGGCCTGAGAATATCCATTTTGTACTCTAAAGTTTTTGTGTGGAATAAGATTCCTCTAGTCTGTTATAGTAAATAAAAATCTGCTTATCAATTTAATTGTTTCTGTCTTAAATTAATACCAACTAGTGGCAGATGTATAAATCAATTTCAGTAAATATCCTTCGTAAAATATGTAACTCAGTTCAGTAAGAATATAAATCTACTAATAACGAAATCAAGTTATTGGTCTTAGATGAAAATTTTTCAATAAGTCGAGTACATCGAATACATTGTAAGGTTAAAGCTTAATTACCATTTGTTCAATTATATTCATGCTTGTAATGACAGTGATAATAGATACGCTTCTTTATTCTTCGATTTATATTTTTAAAGCAAGTCGATTGAATTTTGTTACTGTAGGATGGTCAGATTTTAAAATAAATGAAATTTATTTGAGTTCGGTAATTTCTGAAAAGGTTAATTGAGTTTATTAATTAGTGTAAGTTTGAGCATAAAGAATAAATAATAAAGCGAATGTTATTGGAAGATCAAATTTTATTAGTTTTAGATGATTACTCTATATCTTGAAGAGAGCAAACACAAAGATTTGATTTAGAACAACATATATATATGTTGTTCTAAATCACAATATGGGAATTTTACAAAGATTTGAGCAGAATAATACGAATTCATTTTATTTCGTTAGGTCCTAATCAGTTACTTACGACTTATAATTAATATACAAGTTAACATACTTATACAAGCGAACTTACTTAGAAGTGAATTAGTATCATTATGATAGAGAGAATATCTCAATAAATAAGATAGGGAAAATTGCCTAAGATAAGTACAATGTGAGAGAGAATTCTGGAAAATCAAAATTGTAACCAAAGATCACAGGCAAAAATTCTAGTTGATTACTCAGTTTAGTAACTGAACACTGGTTAGTGGTAGTGGAGAATAACATGGATCGAGATTAGTCAGTTTGAAATAGAATTGAAAATGATGTGGTCAAGGTATGAGGAAGAGTTATAAAAAATGGTGAGGCAATAAAGTGAGTGTAAGGATAGATTTATCACCTGGTTTTTGTTAAAAATTCAGGTTTTAGAAAATTTCAGAGGACTTTATTGGGAGCTTCACTCGATCAAGATGATACTTATTCACTTCTAATCAATTTCGCTTGTATACGTATGTTAACTTGTATGATAATTTTAATGTTAAAATATTATAAGTTGTAAGCAGCTAACGAAATAAAATGAATTCGTGTTATTCTGCTCAAATCTTTGTGTTTACTCTCTTCAATATAAAAGTTATTGTGGGTATGAAATTATTCTATCTAGCTGGGTTTATGAATAGACCTTGGAAAGACAGTGAAAACTGAGCATCAAGTCTGAATTGACATGCGTTGACACATTTTTAGAATTTTCTTATATAAAATTCCAAAATATAATCTAAATGCTTTGAATGACAGGTGAGGGTTGGAAATAGCTTCTATTTTTGACGATATGTTAAAATTTAGCACAAGTTAATAATAATATTTTGAAAGAGATGTTAGAGATCCTGTTGTTCAGTACACATAAGTAGAAACTGCGTTATATAAAAAAAATAAAAGCAATCTAGGTGTTGACCCTCAAGAAATCGTTATTTTTGAAAAAAAATATCAGACACGGAAAGATAGTAGCTTGGAAACAATCATATGGTTGGAATCTTAACACTCTCCTAGACGTTATATAACTTAGTACATAAGTGTGAAGGGGTTATCCGATAGAAGAGCTGCCTATTTTTCTTAGAATTCTTGTAGCCACTCTGAAAAGAATGGAAACACTTTTATTCGTTGTCTTAAGACTGTTCTTATGTACAATATTATTTGGCCCGCATTTAATAGCAACGTTTGAACCAGGTCGAAAAGACAATATGTAAAACAGTGTTTGGATAAGCATTTACAGTCATAAGTTAACTCACATAAATTTTTGAGTACAGTGATCGGTATCGAGGACGATGATACATTTATAAATTTCTAAACTCTTATAACAAAAGGTTTTTGTGAATCTAACTACTGAAAAGCGTATAGCTTTTGAATTTATATGAAATATAATAACAATTACACAGCGACTATAATTGTTAATTGCATCATACATGTTTCTGGTTCAGATTATCCCTTTGATAAAGATATGGTTAGTAACCAACACCGTACCGATTTCAACTTGGTTTCTGTTAAGTGTGAAAATGTTTTGATAAGGACTTCTATCGACAAATAGTAGGTTCGAAAAGGCTTTGAGATTAATTCTGTTTTGAAGGACTGTCCTATGCATATTTACTAACAGTCAATCAAAAAACCGATACTGGGCTTTTCTGATTGTGTTTATGATTGTTAACGTTAAAATGACCCATAATTTATAATGACAAATTAAACTATTAATCTTACGGGAATTGCTTTGGATATCGCACATATTGCCAAGTCATTGAAATGCAATTACAATTCACTTAAAACTAGGATTCACACTTCATCATCATAATAAGAAATGTAGTTTAGTCTAGCACACAGAGATTCAGGAGTCTATACTGTTTTATGACTAACTCCCTAAACACTTAGGTCATTCTGAAATGAACAGGAATCTTTGTTGTTTTGTATATAATTTGGTCAGTTACGATAAAAAAGACTTCAATATCCCTTCTATAATTTTGACCTGGGTGTTAAAATGGCTGGAAGCATCAAGTGGCAACGTTCTTGACAATGGCGGGCTAAATATTGCAAATAATAAAATAAGTTACATTTCTGGTAAAGTCATACACCGACAAATTTTTCTATCCCATAAATTCGAAAAGATACGTAAACTACTTTTAGTTTATCAGTAGCTTGAGAATGCTAGCATAAAAGTCAGATGACGGTTGAGAATTATTAGGTTTACCGTCATCATACAAACGAATTTTCATTCAAAATCGACTTGAGAAATGAATATAAGTTTGACGGTGGTAGTTCATCCACTCAAGATGATATTCATTGATAGGGAATAAGAAAAAAATATCAACCAATAATTCATCGATTTCTTGAACTAAAACGATAAATAACAATAAAGTAAGAATTGATAGTTAATAAATAAAAAGAAGTGAATACAAAACAATCTGAAATAGCTACTGTAAATGGACGAGAGTATCAGAAGTTATGCATAAATGGCAAGATTTCAAATTTAAAAAATTTTTAAATAAACCCAAAATAGTTGGAAAAATGGCGACTAGATTGGACTTAAGACTTCATATGAAAAACTGAGTGATTGACAAATACTCCATAGACAAAATCGGTATATTTGTGCTGGGATAAAATTCAATTGGTGCAGCCGAAGCAACAAAATTTAAAAATTAAGAGACAAGAAAGTAGCTTGTTGATTTAATTATCTTAGTCTCTGTAGGAGCTCCTCCCACTGAGTGCTACTTGGGGCCTTCGTAACTTTCTTGAACTTATGAATTTTCTAAAATGCATCTATAGTAAAGGAATACAGAAGTGTATGAAGTGAAGTTTCTGTCAGTAACTAGATGATTTTAGATACCATGAAATGCGCTGCTCAAGAACCCGTTGAGGATAACAACGTGCTTGAATAACGGTGACACACAGTTGGAGACACATGAATATGAAAATCTCTTTCCATTCTCGTTCCTTTCTCTCAATCAGTCCATATCGTCACATGATATCTTCATATCCGGTGTTGTCCATTCCTACTGTGGCGTTTAGGTCTCCCATTGGGATGGTCAGGTCCCTTCCTGGACACCTGTCTACGATCGACTGCAGCCTCTCATAAAATTGATCTCCATCGTCGTCGTTGACTTTATCGATAGCCGCATAACAGTGGAAAACATTCATTGTGATTCCAACCTTCATTTTGAAGAATTTTTTGATGATTCTGGATCAATGAAATTCGCATCCTATGAGTGCTTTTTTTAGACAGCAACAGTGCAACTCCTTGTGTGTGCGAAGCACTTTCTTCTTCGTGACCAGAGTACAACAGCATCTCTCCCGAATCTAGTCTTTTCTGTCTGACTTGGGTTTAATGGCTTTTACTTATTTCGAGCACCACCGAGTTGTATCTTCTCATTTTCGCAGTGATTTTACTGGTCTTGCAGGTTTCCTATATTGTCCGAACATTCCATGTATCTATGTTAATTGTTGCTTTGGTTATTAGAAGGGACACCAGCCTCGTGGCTTTCTAAGAATCTCGCCCTTCACCGTCAGGTGCCATAACTCTTCTAAATGAATATCCTTCAACTTCCAGGACAGAGTTTGAATTGTTTGAATGATTTTATCTGGTTGCCGTTTTGTTGGCAAAGTCGTTTTCTACGGAGTGGGGTTGCTGACCTCATGTCCAACTGCGCTCCTTTATCCTGGTTTGCGACTGGCAGTTTAAATAATATTGTAATTTGTAATCATTGAATCAATTAATGACAGAATCATCGTAAATGTAAATCCATTTCTTTTGTGGTTTAGATGAACAAAGTTGTATACAAGCTAGTTAGTGGGATTGAAAACGAGGATAACTATAGTCTTATCCAACTTACTGAAGTTGGAATTACAAGATAATTTATTGGTACACAAATGTATCAGACGAATAAATTGATCTCTATGGAAAGAAACTTTCACTGATAAAACTGAATTAATCTCTATCAAATTATCGACAGATTCATTACCCTGATAGCTTACTGTGAAGGAAATTGACCGAATCATACACTAAATAAAGAACAGAATATTTAGAACTAACCAACGTGGGGAAAATATCGTATCTAAATTACCTGTGAACCCGTTGCAATGTTTCATTGAGGCAATTTATTATTTGTTGCTTAAATTTATTTCGGACCATTACCTTTTCTTTGATAAGTAGTAAATATAACAAATTGTGTTTCTGTCACCTGTTATCACTTTCTTTTTGATTTTCTTTTAAATATATTCCGCAGATATCAGAACATTCGCCTCCTCTCCTCGAATGTATTATCACTATTATCTTACAGATAAATATGTAGAAAAATTAACTAGTGTCATTTTGCATTCAACTATTTGTCTACATTGCATCATGCATTATTAATATTACTCAAATTCTGGTATGCAATTAGTTTTTCGTAGTTGAATTCATGAGTCGACTTAAGCTAGACCACCATGGAAAACCTGGAAGCACTGGACGGCCGTTTCGTCCTGGCATGTGACTACTTAGCAGGACGCACCCACAACACTCCTAGCGGAAATCGAACTCAAGACCTTGGGTCTCGCGTTAATCTTCAACCCCTAGATCACTGAGCCGCCATTCAACTCTTTTAATGTTTGTTTTCAACCAGTCCAAGGAATCATGTAGCCATAGTTCAAAGTTTTCGGTGGGTAACTGGATCACACCCAACGCAGTTGAACTCCACTAGTAACGGCTTTTCACAAGATCTCCGAGAATCGTTTCTTGAAGCTATTCGCTGATGAGCACATGATATTATCAGTATGGGGTTGTGAAGACTGTTGAATGTTTATTGCGATCATTTGTTACTGTTCTTTCATCAAAACCAATAGAGTTTGTAAAAACTGAATTAGTTAAGGGATGTACAGAGATCGGAATTCTTGTGTTAAATAGCTTAAACTAAATATGCATACTTTTTGTCAAGTAATAAATTTTACTAACACATGTACAACATAAAAATTTAATTATTAACCCTCTACTACTGGTAAGTTATTTTATCGATATTGTAGGATGGAGTACGGCGAAGAGTACCAGGCATCGATAATTTTATAGTTACATCGTGAACTATACTAACATAATAGGTAAAGATTTTCTGTAAATTGAATTATTCGTCTCCTTGATTGAACAATTTAAAAGACACATCACCATGAATTTCTACTGAACTTCCGACCACCCATTTTCATTTTCCTGTTTTTTTCCGCAACCTGAACTGTTTTCTCGTCTGGTCTTCAAGTGTTCTGCCTACGTCATACTTTTGATATACTGAAACTCTTATCTCTTGACCACTGTAATAGTTTCGACTCCATGTCTCGCTATATACTACTTACAAGCGACTTTGTGGGTGACATTTACTACAATATGACTTCTCCATCAAGTTCATCTAAGAGATTTAACTGATGACCATTTTAAAAAATACGCTACAAGTTACCTCACCTTTGTTTATCTACTTGTTTTTGTCAAAATGACAATTTGGTAATCTTGTTTAGTTATTCTGTCAATCAAGTCTATTGTGCACTTGTAAAGAAATGTGTTTCTACGTATTACTTTGGCACATTAGACAACATCACACAACTCATATTGACAATGTGTTTTCAAATGAGATTTAGATTGGTCATTGTTATTTTAATCTCTTTGCACTCTTAGTCTACGTGATTATATTGTTTTCATGAGTATTTCAAAAGGTGAGATATGTTAAAAAATATAGAGAACTTATATCAGTGTAAATAAATTAGGAAAATTTTGAAAAGAACTAATCATTAACCAGTGCAAGTGAATAACACATAGTTTTTTCAACAATAACAATAGAAAACATCATTTCAGAAAAGTTGCTAGGGTTTACAACTCAAGAATCACAATCGAAATCAATATACATTCAAAGAACAAGGCGTATGTGGCGTCTAATAACAGGAAATAATCTTAAAAAAAATTAATGAATTAAAATATGTACAGAGATAATTTAAAATAGATGTATTTGGTTCGTTAATTTAGTCTGTCGTAGATTAAAATGCAGAGTGACTTATTCTTGTAAGAGGTATGCTCGGCATGTGTTATTTGTTGCCAACAAAAATAGTAGCTTACATCAAACGTAAGAATTTGTTTTTACAAAAAATAAATCTACTTGATAAAGGTATAGCTCAGGTGTCTTCCTCAAGGGAATTTTCCGGTATAACTGTTAGGAATGTATGGAAATAATTAACTGTCAGTTTAAGATAACATAATCGTGAGTCATTTATCAGAACACTTACTTACTTACGTCTGTTACCCCTCGTGAAGGAACATAGGCTGCCCATTTTCCATCTAACTCTTTTCCAAGCAATCCTTTCAAATTTCTATTTGACTTTTTCATGTCTGCTTCCAATTAACGACGTAGTGTGTTCTTCGGTCTTTCTCTTTCCCGCTTCCCTTCAGGATTCCAAGTTAGCACTTGCTTCGTGATGCAGTTTGATGATTTCTGTGATGTATATCCTATCCATTTCCAGCGTCTTTTCATAATTTCCTCTTCATCTGGAATCTGGTTTGTTCTCTCCCATAAAAGGCAGTTGCTGATGGTATCCATTAAACGGATGTTGAGTTTCTTATGTAGAGAATCGGCCATAAATACTTATACCTTTTTGATGATGGTTATGATAGTTCTCCAATTTTCAGCTTAGAAAACTAGTAAATACTTAATGGTCAAACAAGAGTCACACAGTAACTAGTGAAATCACACTTCTACCCACTGAATTATTGAGTAATAAACTAGATCTTTTCATATAAAGAGTCAAACAAGAGGATTAAACAATGAAATATTGACCAAACGTTCTATACAGTGATTGATTATTTAGGTTGAACAAAATTTCAATTATCCACAAGTCGACTCTATAGTCGTATAATTTTTCAAGGTTGATTAAACAACAATTTATACTTCTATTTTGTTAACAAAATGCTGAGTACCTATTTACATCATGAATGTAAAATTTTAACGAAAGTAGAATGTTAAAAAGCAAAATTTAAATACATGCAGATAGTATTCTTATTTCATATATTGTTTGGCTAATTATGGTAACCAATAGTTACGTTTTAAATATTCAGATGATTTATTTTCATTTTAACAATCATTGATTAATAATTTATGCTTTTTTTTGTTTATTTGCTTTTAAATTTGAATGAGTGAGTGAATGACCAGCCGACTGACTGATTGACTGACTGACTGATCGATTAATGTTTGAATCGATTTTGATTATTTACTTTAGTATAAACGAACGATCATTTAGATATTTCAGTGAATTGAAATCTGTTCAAAAATAAGAAATACCCAAACACAAATCGAAATTCAGATTGATGTATTAAAATGAGCTAGGAGTATGCCATCTATGCTTCGATGAAAACGTTTAGATATATTACTAATTAAATGGTAGTGTAACTCATAGATGAAGTATTGATCTACATGCCTGGCTTGATAGTGTTTTTTTATACTTGTTTAGGTTTTCTCTCCATATTTTAACAACAGTAAATAGCTTGTTTATCATTAATTTGGTGATCTTTGTACTAACACAGAAAATACAATAATGTTACTCAACCTTTAGGAAATAATAAATAGAGTCTATTAAAATTCAACTACTAGTTTTTTACTGTGAAGGGAAATTTCATTTAGATTAGTGAAGATAAATGAAGCTATTGTGGTTGAGATCATGAGTCAATTGAAGCTATACCATCATGGAAAACCTGGAAGCACTGCTTGACGGCTAACTCGTCCTATTGTGGGACTCCTCGACAGTGAGCATCCACGATCCTGCCTCACGAGATTCCAACCCAGGACCTATCAGTCTCCATGGTGGTCTAGCTTCAATTGACTCATGATCTCAACTATTGAAATTACTATAATATCTACAACAACCCCTTCTGAAGCTATTGCAATTTGTCACCTGTTTACTGTTCGCATATAAAATACAGATTATTGGATATTGTATGTAAACCAGTGGGTCATTAGGTGATAGTCAATATTTTATTGTCAAGGTCTTGGTGTTAGCTTAATTATATAGACGAAGTGTGAATCAACAGAGACAAACAGAATTTCCAGTGTAACTAGTCAAGGTATTTTATAGTTTATTCACGCAGCAACTACTTTTCTAATTAAACTCCAAGAGTAATTATAATACCTCTGGAGCAACTAATTTCGATATTTTGCTGCTATTATAAAAATTAAATTAGCATTTAATTTTTTTTACACTTATCAACAAAGTAAGGGTAAGATAGGACGATGTTCGTTTTTTGGATCTTGTAAATTAACTATCTGTAAACGTTTTAATTGAAGGACATAATTTTATGAATAGTAGTATAAGTGATGTTAATAAACTGAAAATTACACAATTACTGATAGGTAAAGCTCTTGTTCTGTTTTAATCAAAAGCTAATTTTGCTAACGAGGAGAATGATCATCAAATGGTGAAATGATATAAGCTGACATCTTTTATACAACAGGTAATTAGTAGTATCATTAAAATGTAACTAATATGATTTAAATCAAGAAAAATGGCCAAGGCTGCCAATGAGAATTCATTGAAGTTCGAAATTGAATTAAAAAGATGTCTCATTACACTAATGTTTAAATGTTTTACTTACATTGATTAGTAGTAAAATTTCTAAGTTCAATAAACCGAATAATAGTTCCTAATGATTAATTGATAACTTGCTGTATGAAAACTTATAAAATCTTAAGATTAAAATTCTACAACCAATGTATGTATACCAAGACTGACTAACTGACTGTTACGTATGCTCCTTCTTAACACCAATAGATAAGAAATATTATGAAAAGATTTTTATGAATGTTGAGTTTCCTTTGAATGTAGAATATTTCAACAATTTTAAACATTTACAACAGTTCACTATTCATTTTAAAGTTATACTTTCACAACCATTGTTAACAAATATTTTTTCTAATTTCTGAAATAATTGAATTTAGTTACTACGCAAATAATCTTACATCGATTTAAAAGTTCGTTTATTATTAAAATGAAGTTTAGTAATTCAGTCTTAGTATCATCATATTGACCATATAGAATTTTTATTGAAATAAATAACCGTAGGAATTATATGGATAAGGGAAAAAAAGAAGAAATATTAGATTTTCTGTATCGTATCTATAAATCGATGGGCGGCATTTCTACAATTAAAGAACATATGGAACTCAAAACAACTGTCAACTAACTTCAAAGTGAGAATCTTCAATACGAACGTCAAGACAGTCCTACTGTACGGAGCTGAAACGTGGAAAACTACTAGATCCATCGTTAAGAAGGTACAAGTATTTATAAACAGTTGTCTACGCAAAATACTCAACATCCATTGGCCGGATACTATCAGCAACAGCCTTCTGTAGGAGAGGACAAACCAGCTTCGAGCCGAAGAGGAAATTAGGAAAAGACGTTGGAAGTGGATAGGGCATACATTAAGGAAATCACCAATGTGCATTACAAGGCAATCCCTAACTTGGAACCCGGAAGGGAAGCGGAAAAGAGGAAGGTCAAAGAACACATTACGTTGGGAAATAGAAGCAGATATGAAGAAAATGAATAGCAACTGGAAAGAACTGGAAAGGAAGGCTCAGGACAGAGTTGGATGGAGAATGCTGGTGAGCGGCCTATGCTCCTCGACGAGGGGTAGCAGGCGTAAGTAAGTATCTGTAAATCGATAAGTAGCTGAGTAACTCATGATATTAGGATTTATATTGATTATCACTAATATTTGTTAAAAATTACTATAATATCCATAAGACCCCTTCAGATAATAATCAACATATACTCACTGGTGATTGGCTCCATGAGGTATTTCTTGGAGTTCTAGTGAGAAGCAGTGACCCATGGAGTTCAACCAGGTCTGTTGTGAGATAGTAACTCACTGAAGACATCGGTGGATGTGCCGCTCAATTTCGTGGATTGAATGAAGTTAGACATTAACACCGTTGGATGCTGGCCGGCTCAGTGGTCTAGTCGTTATGCGCTCGCGCACAAAACTGGTAGGTCCTGGGTTCGAACCTCGTGAGGTAGAATCGTGGATGAGCACTGCTGAGGAGTCCCACAATAAAACGAAACGGCCGTCAAGCAGTGCTTCCAGGTTTTCCATGATGGTCTAGCTTCAATTGATTCATGGTCTCAACTAATAAAATTACTATAATATCCGCAAAACCCCTTCTGATAATCATTTTAATTTATTTTCCTCTTTTTAATTTTTCCTTCTAAATGGTTGATTGTTTATTTGATTAATAATATTCCTGGTTAGCGTTGTTTTAGCGAGTTATTTTTCTAAGGGATGGGGTCACTAACCCCATGTCCAACCCTTATCCTTTATCCGGGCTTGGGACCGGCAGTAGCCTCCGGATGAGCTACAGTCGGAGTTGATTAATAATATAGCAAAGATTGAAATAGATATATAGAAATTATATATAAATATTACTTAATAAATATCTAATATTTCGAATTGTTTAGTCGATAACTTGGCGCAATATATGGTTTTTCAAAAAAAGTAACAAAAATAAACTCAAAAAGAAAAAAAATTTATCTTTTCAATATTTTAAGTGTAATTGTTTCTTAAATAATAAAATTCAAATGCACTGATTAATCATTGATCAAGAAGTTTATGCTTCATTAATTCTGCAAAATGATTAAAATGAACTTTTCTAGGATAGAAAAGTTTTATTATTATTATTTTGTTATTCAATTTATACTAATGAAAAACTAAATTGTTAGCTGTAGTAAATGAAGAATTGTTTATAATTAATATTACTTCTAACAGAAAGAAGGATGATAATAGTGTATCATCTCATGCCCCCAAATGCCCTGGTACGGCCAAGAGTGGGGAGAGTCAGCTCTCCCTCTCGAAATGCTCTCACATGGACACGCGTATATAACCTCTGCCAGGGAAGTCCTACTTACTGCCTTCTCGCACCACGGGTGTTGTTTACGAAATTGAGAGGACGAAAAGCGAATGTCTGGCGCTTTAACCGGGCCGGTGGACAAGGAAAGTCCACTTAGGGGAGTTGGAAACCCTGATTACAAACCAATGGTGCACATGGGCTCCCGTATCCTGAAGGAACAAATGGCGTATGAACCAGTTATTGGTCACCGGCTACCATGGGACTGCATCTCCTCACGATGCTCCACTGCCTTGTGGGTTAGACCTCTAGGCCAAAGGCTCGGGGTGTGGCTCCTTAAGAAAACCACCTGCTTTAGTTTGGAGTCCCGGGCAGTATCACAACCCTCACACAAATCTCATTTGATTTGTGTGGTGCATATATATCTGGTTCCCTTGTGTACCAATATTTATGTGTTTAAATAAATAAAATAAATATCATCTCATACTTAACACTTTCATACATTTTACATTTAAATCTAAACGTAAAACTGAGTTATCCAAAAGAGAAATTCATCAAAGCTTTAGTTGACTAATAAAATCTAACATAATTTACAAGTATATATTCATTATTTTGACGTTATTCATCATAGTTTATATAGAAGATATTAAAATATTTTTTTACATTGTTGAGTTACCTACACAACTTGGTTATTGTCGTCTAAAGAACAATAGTATTTAAAATAATTTTTGTATACTTTCTTCTAAAAGATCTATTGCAGATCACGTACACTCTGGTCTGTATGCATTCAATTTTCTTAGGACCTTTAATTAACTTATTTAACAGTGTCATTCGAACAGTAACAATTTATCTATAACTTAGTTTTTTCACCATGTCCATATGAGTATGTATGCTTGACACATATTACAGTCTATATAATATATATATATATATATATATACTCCTCGTAACAGATTAACTGTTAGTTGCTTAAATCATTCTTTCAAATATATATAATTAAGTACATTAACAAAACACTTTGTCTTTATTTCCTGAGGTAAATCCATGTTAAAATGGTCTTTGTTCTCTTGTTTTGAGAGTTCTTACACAAAGGCAGCAAATAAGTTATCATCTGAAGTATGTGATTTAGTCAGTTGTGTTTTACCCCTATTTCCCATTTAGCTACTATGAAGATATTCACTATTGTCCTAAGGATAGTGTACTGAACATCAGTGTTAACTCATGAAAAATAAATAACAACCAATCGTTAAAATGAATGGAGACTTTTGTTGTCATTAAAAATAAACCAATTTACGTATTAAACTTAGGTAGTACATTTTGTCAACTGTTTACGTTCACAATTTAAATGATTAATGCTTCTGCGTGTTTATTTATCTATACTACATTCCCATACCTTCGATGAAGATCTAGTTTAATGTAGTTTTAATTTCATATCATGTGATGTTAATTTGAAGTGTGACTGTTTTTGTTGTGAACACAAATTTTATCTTGCTTATGATATCATGATCGTTTAAATAATCCACCTACAATTTCAAAACAAACTCTTGAATTGGATTTAAAAATGGAAGGTAATAGTTTGATTGGAATAATCAATTCACTATATACTTCACTTATTGTTTTACAGCCTTATGCAAATATTCAGACTTTTTAATGTTAGAAGTACTTCAAAATTTATTTAAGATTTTACCATTATAAATAAATAACCATTGACTACTAAATTCTTTACTATCAGGATCATAAAGAAGTAGGGATTTTAAAACGTTACCTGTTGTATCGAAAATATGATGATCGAGTTACAATTAATACTAATTATTAGATGAACAATGTATATTGAAGCGATTTAATGAAATTTCTCATATTTTGATGACAGTTGACGATCATCACAGAACTATTGAAAGTTATGGAGCTTCAGAAAACTTCAGCTTGTGAAGTTGATGAAGTTGAAAGTGAAATAGTAATTCACTGATCGCCTTTAATAAAGACCATAGCTTTTGATGAACAGATTCAAATAGTAAATGTGAACCATTGTATTTCGAGATTTGGAAGTTGTCAGCCTAATCATGTGTGGATAATTGGGTACACACCACCAAGGAATGCCAAACTAAAACAAAAGGCGATTGATTATCTATTGGTTTTCAACAGTCTTTTAGCTGACATCAGTTTACAATTGAAAGGCCCTTAAAAGCAATGTATATTTGGTCTTATTGAAACATTGCTGTTCATTTAGTTAATGAATGAATGCTGTTGGGATTACTTATAATCAGTAAAGAGGATTGACACAGACTACAACCTGTCAAACTGTCGCATAATAAGGAGTAAACTTAAGATTAAATATGGCTGATACTAAAAAATTGAAACATTTTAAAGGACATCACTACGCTTAAAGTTTTAGACACATATGCCTACAAGATCTACATTAAAACCCGATTATTAGCATTCGGCGAGAGAATATGTCGAATCTTGGATCAACACAAGGCATAAATGAAAAGAAGAACGTCTTGTTAATAAAAATAACTGAATATATGTTCATACAGAGTGGTATCTTAGAGGTAAATGTAAATAGCTTAAGTGGCTTCTATTTCTGTAGTTGCAGGCTTTCCATATAGTGACATGATTGTTCTAGGGAGTTTAAATTTTGTCTCTTCCCAAGGTAGAGAACATGATACATTAACTACCATTTAAGCCTCCTTCTAAAAGCTTTCAGCAGTAAATTTTCACGGTTTTTCGGAATATATCTTAGTTACTTATGTCATGGATTATTCTGAGAAGATAAATGAGAGAAGGTACTTGGTTGTAGACGCTAGGTCGGTTATTATATTTTAATAGTAAATAAATCCTGTATAATGACAATTATTACACAAAGTATTTGTTGACATGGCTGTAAAGTTTGTTAACTAAACAAAGTACAGTCATCATCTGATCTAACCAACTAGGAACTAATCCGACAAGTTGGGTAAATTTTCATCTGAACACGATTAGTTTTCAGTTAGCATGCACTTTATGAAACTTCCATGTTATATATATTTTTTAGTACCAAGTACAAAACAGATCGCAGCTAGACTTCGCCAATTTACTAGTCATGGTTATCGTTGTTTCTTATTAAATATAAGGACTCCCTCCAGTACAATTTTGTAGTTAATTACGGTTACCAGTCTATTGATGATACTCAATATTGATAGTTACCATCAACATCGAAAGATCTTTCTTTCTGTTTACTTAGTTGATATTTTTAAAAGTTTATATAATTATAAAAAAGAATATAGCGTACTGACATCTATACCTAAATACACTCATACTAAGTGTGATAATCAAAATTAGCTTTAAAAATACATCTTAAACGATTTCAGAAAACAAAAGACTTGTTGTAGGTTGCAAATTCTCCGCTCATAAAATTACCTAGCATTAATAAATAACAGGTTTTGATGATAAATTGTTGGAAACAGTCAGCACGTAGCTCTGGGCCTAAGGTTTGTGCTAACTATTTATCATCATAGATATGTAACTGCGATATTCATGTATTAAAATCGAAGATATTACCAAAATAAGCCATCTGAAATGTTTCTGGATTCTTATAGGACTAAGAATGACCATTGAATGGTAACCAATATCAGCTTTATTTTATCTTAAAAAATAGACAAGCCTGACAGTGATTACTATATGGTGATCAAACAGTGTAAAATTATAATTGATTAAGAGCTTTAGGCTACTTCTTCACTTGTCAAATATGTCTTTTATTATGTCTTCAATTTTCAGGATTTTTAGAGTATTATGGTAGATAAATAAAGCCTGAGTATGGATTGGAAAACGTTTCCATTGTTTAGAAAATGAAGATTGAAGTAAGATGCAAACTAAAGGTCAGTCAACAGGTTACAGAAAAAAAGATTTAAAACACGTGATACAAGCTTAGAATTAATTATTAAACCCACTGTTGAGATATATTGATCAGTTGTTCTCATGGTGATTTATCGATCTATGTTATTAACCAATCCTTAGACAGAGCATATGGGTGTACGTTTACATTAATGAGTTTAATTTCGATAAACAATTTCAAGGTTAAATTCATTCTAATTTCCAATATATATTCATTGTAAGGTTACAATAACATTCCCAATGCAAGAAAATTATTACCATAATTAGATCCTGAAAGAAAAAAACGGATTTATTTTAAATGGCCGATCCGCGGTTCCAACCACCATACAACGAACCACCGTATCCATATGGACCACCACCACCACACGTAAACGGACACCAAGGTCCATATCCAACTCAACCCCCACCTCTTTATCCACCTAATATCGGTTCACATTGGCAAGGTGAGATGAATTCATCTGAGATATAATTATCATCAATGATGAAGGTTAAACTAATGAGTAGATTAATGCTATCTAAAAATTCGTTACTTTTTATGTTCTAAATTCAGAAATAGGATTCGGAAGAGTTGGTAAAATATTTCTACAAGTGTTAGTTTATTATTACCCTGTTGTGTTCGTTCTATCTTTACATTTTAATCGACAAGCCGTCATATATAGTACTTTAATTGTAATTTATCTATCCCACTCACTCTGAAGAAGGTTGTCCTATAACAGAAAATCTCATATTCAGGTTCCCCAGCTTTCTAATGACTAGTGGTTTGAAATTTCGAAGTCGATAATTGCACATTATTATCAGAATATAAGTTCCTGAATACTTGTCATTAATACTTGTAGTATGTATACAAGAGATCTTCAGTACGAAAATACTGCGGCGGGCAGTTTTTTCTTTACGAACTGATAAAATCAGAAGGGGGTTTGGTGGAGATTTTAATAATTTTATATAGTTGAAATCATGAGTCAATTGAAGTTAGACCACCATGGAAAACCTGGAAGCACTGAATGGTGAATAGCTGCTCAATTTGGTGGATTAGTTGAAGTTAAACATTAACACTGTTAGATGCCAGCTCAGTGGTCTAGTGGTTAAGCGCTCGCGTGCAAGACTGATATATCTTGGGTTTGAATCTGGCGAGGCGGGATCGTGGATGCGCATTGCTGGGGAGTCCCATAATGGGACGATTCGTCCGTCAAGCAGTGCTTCCAGATTTTCGATGGTGGTCTAGCTTCAATTGACTCATGATTTCAACTATATATAACAAATTATATGTATTTCTTTATTTCTTCAAGAAGTCTTGGCATTTCTGTCATGAATTAATTTAGTAAGTTTTGTGAAACATTAAATTTATAAGTTGTTCGTAGTTGTAAGTTGCCTGTCTCATTTAGTTTATGGATAATGCAGCCAAAGATTAGCAGTAGAGGATAGACGTACGTTTCGAGGACGGTAAGTCTAGTTAGCCGATAAAGTTGTGAACCTCTATTCATTGTTGTAGTTAATGCATGTATTTCACACATATGGCTATACATTTTTTTCTGAAATTTACTGATACTATAAAATAAGAATAGGTTGGAAATATTTTAAAGTGTAGTGATGTTAGAACAGGAAACCACCCATCAAAGTTACTTATTACAAATTTAAGTGAGTGATCATTGAACTCACTATTGGAGTTTTCGAGATGATGAAGGTGAGTGGTTAGGAACGCTAGGTTATGTAACTCGAGACTGGTTATCACAAATTCCTATATTCCTCTAAGCCTTAAGGATTCGGTTAGTAATCATCAAGTTGTACTCTGTCCGTTTTATTTGCTCTTACGGATTAATTTAATATGTTTTCCTTTTGATGGTATTTTGAAGTATATAATCTTAAGACATTATAAATTGGTGTACGATACCTAATACCACAGTTATCTTAAAACAGATATTTTATGTGTCAGTACAGAAAGTAGGAAACATACATGTTGCACTGTAAAGAAGAGTGTATAATACTCAACAAGTGAAGATGTTATTTTGCAGACGAATCTATCAAAGGCGAATATGTAACACACATGAAAGCTGATAATCTTACAATATCGAAAAACTTTCATTTAGTTAGCATTGAAAAATAGCTTTATCGGATGATAAGAGGCAATTTGGTGCATACTTTATACCTATTTCTACCCAACAGTAAAGTGTAACTGAAACCACGAAGAAATCTGTGCTGCAATCGTTGTTGAGAACAAAACTCTATTACTGTTGCAGGTATCGCTTACTGATTTTCCTTGATGTTTCTTATACTCCTAGTCTGTAGATGAGGAAAAACACGATATGTATGTCAAGAATAACTTTATGTTGACAATATTCAGTCACTCAATGATGAATTTATGACAAGACTTCTAGAAACGATTAAGTGAATTTAAACAAAAGGGAGTATTACTGTAGCCGCTTGCAGGCTGGTTTTGACTAAAAGTCATTATGGGAGAGTTGTTACAGACTTGATGGATGGTTTACAGCTTAAGCTCATTAAATTATGCTATGAAACTGCTTGACTAGATCAATAAGCAAAAGTATAAGAAAGTGCTTATCTCATAATTTAGTTTATTATCGAGTAATCACTTTTCTGAAACAGAAAGAAATGTAATCCTTCTTAATAGTGATCATGATAATGTATTATAATCTAACTTATCGCTATAGATATTTATGGTGTACGTCTTATTTAACGTTGTTTTGAAAAGGAGGAGATGGTTACCCATATGGAAATTATAATGACAACCCACATTTTAATAATAACAACACTGGTGGTGAAGGTGGACGCATGGAGAATCAATTCACTGCATCAAAATTTAATGATAAAACAATTCGTCATGCATTTATTCGTAAAGTAAGTTATAGTTTATCAATGATATTGTTAACAAAGCTAGTTTTAAACTAATTCCGTAGTTTGAATTCACTTAGTATTGTTTGTTTGAATCTTCCCATTGATGCTTAGGACTGCAACTGGTTAGTCTCTTATTGACATATGTACATACTGTGCGTATTGCCTCGATATTGCTTAAATTCAAAAGCATTATAAGCAAATACGGATAGTGGCTAGCAGTGGCTATCAGGACTCAGTGGCCGATTGGATAATGCAATGGCGTTTGAAGCGAGCGGTACTGGGTTCGAGTCACAGAGTGAACAACAACTCTGAGATGAGGGTAAATCCAGCTGACGAGTCCCAAATAGGACGAAACGTGCGTCCTGGATTCCACTGCTAGCCATTATCCATCTTTGCTTATAATTCCGTAGTTGTTAATAAAAATTTTATAGAGAAAAATTTAAATATCTAAAACTTCAAGGTATGAAAGTTGACTTTATTTTAAAATTTTTTAGCGGTAGTTGCTTGGAAAATTATTCACTCAAAATGAACTAAAAGTTAAATGTGTTTTTATAAACACAACATGAACATTAAAATATCAAATCGCCAACTGAGGGATCAAAACCAATTGAAGAAGAGAATCCTAATCTATAATCATAGGACTAAGACATTAGCTTAACAAATAACTGACTTTTTCATTCATATGAAAACTTTTAATAAATCGTTTGTTAACAGTGTACCCATATAAGCTATATACAAAAAAGTTGGCGTATTCCAATAGGGGTTTTTGTGGAGATTTAGTATTTTCATAGTTGAAAGCGTGAGTCAATTGAAGCTAGACCACTAGGGAAAACCTGGAAGCACTGGACGGCCAATAGACTTAGTTTTATCAGATTGCCTAAATGTTTCAATTAAGTATAATTTTTATAATTGGTTTGTGAATGAATCACGGGTCAAATTATCAATATTCTAGGGAAATAATAAGTTTACCAAATACTTAACTGTAGTTTTTATTGTAAGCTGTTCGATTAAGATAACATATTGTCATTTCTGATCCAACTATCTGATGTTAAGATTACCGCGCACTTCCACAAATAGTTTACATTTTGGTTCACTCTAAATACAATGGTCTATTCAGACAAACTTTCATAATCGATACCATTTGAAAGTAATAGTGCTTCAAAAAAAAATGAAAAGTCTTCACTACAACTAAACTTTTCCTTAAATATTTCTGATTTTAATTAAATTTACATGAATTTTCATTTAATTTCTCTTATCTAGGTATATTTTACACTTAGTGTGCAATTATTATTCACATTTGGAATCGTATGTGTTTTTTGTCTTGTGTAAGTAACAATTTTCATTTTGAACTCAACTATTTCTGTTAGTAAACCCGTGACGAATTGGGTGCGTCGTAACTCTTGGTTCTACTATTTAGCCTAGTAAGTTTATACACAAATTTTAATTGTTAAGTTTAAAAAGTTAGTAGTTGTTGTGGTGGTCAGTTTTTTCTTTACGAACTGATAAAATCAGAAGGGGGTTTGGTGGAGATTTTAATAATTTTCATATAGTTGAAATCATGAGTCAATTGAAGTTAGACCACCATGGAAAACCTGGAAGCACTGAATGGTGAATAGCTGCTCAATTTGGTGGATTAGTTGAAGTTAAACATTAACACTGTTAGATGCCAGCTCAGTGGTCTAGTGGTTAAGCGCTCGCGTGCGAGACTGATATATCTTGGGTTTGAATCTGGCGAGGCGGGATCGTGGATGCGCATTGCTGGGGAGTCCCATAATGGGACGATTCGTCCGTCAAGCAGTGCTCCCAGATTTTCGATGGTGGTCTAGCTTCAATTGACTCATGATTTCAACTATATAGACTGATAAAAGTTGGTAAAAATATCGTAAATTAGTAAGTATTTGACTCAGTTCTAAAATAATTTAAAGAAATCATACTTTGATTCTCATCGAACTCCAGCCTGTGATATTGATAAAATCAAAGATGATAGAGCATTCAGCTTATATTAAAAAAAACTTTCAAATCTTAGGAATACTGTTAATTGCAATGATATATTGATTGGTTCAATAAAAGTATATTCTCTACGAAGAGAGGAAAACTGGGATGAGAATACCGTCAGTGACTTTCTGGCTTTAATTAGTTTTATTTAGAGAAAATAAAATGTTTCAGTATCATAATTTCATTCCCATTTTTCTCTTTCGAGGTACTAATAATACTGTTTTTATTGCTTGTATGTAGTGCAGTATTTTTCGTAACGTATTTGGTACTTGGCTGTATTGTAAGTGTACGTAGAAGATTTCCCGGGAACTATATATGCTTAACTGTATTTGTAAGTTGATCTGAAACATTTTAATTTAAATTCTCTTTAACACCTAGAAAAACGAATGAATACAATATTAATCTTAATTATTTAACTACATTGAAACTATAAGACTATTTTATGCTTTAGAGGTAGTCTGATTTTTAGTAAACATCAGATAATACTGTTTCACTATGCCAAACAGTTTTAAATCTTTCTGCCTAAACATTTCAGTTATCGATATCTATCGTCTCTTCAATCTTGTCGTAGTGATTTCGGTCAGTGCTACTTTTGAGTCTTTCCTTTAGTTGTCAGCTGACAGAATCACAGAACAGACCACATGAAATGTATATGTTTTTAATAGGTACTTTGGAAAAATAGTTTAAGTATTCATGATCGAACTTCATTGTTATTGAAATAAACAGATATTTTTACATTCACTTCTCATTGGTGATGGATATTCTGAATAGTTTGTTAGCAAATGTAGCTTAAAATTATTTCTCTACAGAAAACAAAATTAGAATTTAAAGGCTGAGAATTGGTCGAAGTTGTAAAGTGGCAGTTGGGGAGAGCTACTAGAATAACATCATATGGATAATAAACAAGCATTAATCACAGTAGTGGTAATGTATTGGTATATATATGTATGAAAGATAAGTTGTAATGGCTGGCTCTTCATCCACTTATTATCAGTGGAAATGCTTTAATCAAATCAAGTGAGATTTAACTGAAGATAGCTGTTGACACGGTTTAGGAAATATCACTAAAAATTGATTAATAACTCTTATAAGATTTGTTTAATAAAGTTCATAAAGTTTTAGAAAATCCAATTTACATAGTAAAACCTGAAGTTGTAAGAAAGTTCCCGGAAGTGTTTTCGTTTTTACTGTTAACACCATATTCCGATTTTCTTATTCAATGAGTTTCAGCATTTACTTGACTTTAATAAATGCCTGTTAGCTAACAAACAGGAAATTTTAATTTTCATTATACTAAATGTCTTAGTGTTTCTCACATAAAACTCATCCATAAACTGTTCACTTACCTGGATCTACTTGGTTATTTTATGCCAATCATCTCAAGCAACTGGTATAATCATAAAATACTCGTATGCTTTTATATACGAAGTTAAAATTCTTCTATACTATCGTCTTTAGATATCTGATTTACATCTAAGAAATATTTTATTAATGCGGTTTCAGAGATTTGGAGCTTCAAATGAGATTTTGTGCACTTACTTCGGATCATTGAGTTTTTAGTTTAATACTTCGAAGAGTAAGAGTATTAAACGAATTCATAGAAAAATAGTTAATAACAACCCTTTGAGGTTTTACTCACAAAGACCATATTTAGAATCTTCCACCCACTCGGTTAGTATTTCTTTTTAAAGGTCTTATTGGAAAGCGTTTTATCACAGGTTTATTTCAGACCAACATTGTAAGTGATTACTTGAAATATTCAATTGATAATTATAACTTTGTTATTAATTTCCGTAATGAGAATAGACGAAATAATACGGAGAACTGCAAGGCTGATAAATATTTGTGGTTAAACTATTAACCACAAGGAAATAAATATTGCCAAACATATATTGCCTCGAATCCATTAAACATTTGAAACTGGTCAAAGTTAGAAATATCAACCACTAGATTTCAACTTAGGACAAGCGCTTACTTCGAAATTTGAAGAGTATGGATCCTATTTCTGTAGGGGTGGAAATTAAGGACAGCTTGGTTCTATATGAGGACGAAACAGTGTTAAGTGCTCCCCAGTTTACGATGGTACCCTAATTCCTCTCAGCTAGTGACGAAAATCACCTATAAAAGATTTTCACACCTAGAAATAATTGCATACTCTGGATATTGAAGCAAACCTAAAATTATATCGAGATTGTTTTTGTTTTGGTTAATTACACCAACCATCGTTTCCTTAGCCCAACATCACTATTTTATAAAGACTAGAACAGGGCAAATTAAAAGGATCCATCAATTTATTTAATGACTTTAAACCAGCAAAATAGAAAATTACATAAATAAAGGATTACCAGATTGAATACTTGTTTCTTTGTATTATTTTCGTCACAGTGCTTATAATGGACAAATGTTACGTCAATTCGAAATAGCATCACATGGCCCATATTTACGATTGATCAGTCAAGCAATCAATAACACATTTTAAATAACCTAAATGTTTTGGATACAAGACTAGAGTGGAATGTTATAATAATCCGTAAAATTAATTACCTCATACTTTTTACATCAGGCTGTGTTTATCAAATAGTATCGTTAAACCTAGGTATTAAACTTAGTCGATGTAATAAGACATCAATGTTCCAAAGAGATTTGTTGTTAATTAGTTAGATGAAGAATCAAGATACCTTAATATACAGCAGTATTGATTACAGACATATGGATTGCTGACTTCTGTAAGATTAAAGTACATCTTTTCGATGAGAAGTTCCTTTTTCTGATAGTTTCATTTTTTTAGAAAATGCACGGTTGTATTAATACGAAATACCAACAGTATTTTTCCATAAGGTGTATTGAATCATTCAGTAAATTGATAATGTGACAATAGCAAGTTATTCTATTGATTTCTGTGAAGTTTGATAATCGGAATTTTCCACACTTACAGTTTAATGCTTTGCTTCAGAAAAAGGTGAAAACTGAAACACAGATTTTATACTCTGATAAGTGGTCTATAGTCCTTCTTTTATATAGAACTATGTTCGAAATAAATAATTTTAAATGAAGTTATTTCTCTTGGTAAACTTCTGACTATAATCTTGAGGCGTTACATTCAGAACATGTTTTATGTGATAGATGATAAAAGATCGATAGGAAGACATTACAACTAGTTCAAAAGAATTTTGAAACCCGTATTTGTCTTCGGCATCACATCTAAAATAAGAATAAACAACGATAATGCAACGTCTTCTCATGAAGTCTAAATCCTACTGATTAAATAGATATTGTTTATTGATGAAACAGTTAATAGGTGTAAGGAGTTTGTAGAGATTCTTAAATTTCGTACTTTAAGTTGCGGAGAAACCTTGCTTAAACGACCACTGAGAAACAAAAAGCACTGGACGGGTGTTTCGTCCTAATGTGGGAATCTTCAGAGGCGTGTATCCACAACCTCACCAGAGGTCAAGCCCAAGACTTTTAATGTTATGTAGATTGTAAATCAATTATTTTTACATTGATTGATTTAGTCTATCCTAAAAATTTTTATCAATCTGCTTGAACACTAACTTTAAAGTGAAGTCAATCAATAGAAGTTTACTGACGAGTCTCCCTACCACAGTTATAGCTCTAAACTTTTCATCTTAGAATGTTGTTAATGACTACTCTAGTTTATTTATGATTTTCAAATATTCTATTTCTTTTTCTTTCGCATTTATTCTATGGTAAATAGACATTAGCTTTATCCTATATGGCTGGTTCAATTGGTGCATTCTACGGAGCTGAAGCAGCTTTAATTGCTGTAGCGCTAACATTTGCTCTATGCATCTGCATAACTCTATTTGCAATGCAAACACGTTTTGATTTTACAATGTGCTCTGGTTTTTTATTTGTATTTAGCTGTGTTGTCATGCTTACTGGGATTGCAATTATGATTGTATACTTTGTTTTGGGACCAAATAAGGTAATTATATATGTTTTTTTCTAAAACTTTGAATAGCTAAGGACTAAACTTTTTGAATTCAGTTTAAATAGATGTTAGTGGGATATAGATTGGATTAAGCATGTTTTATGCATGATGGTGTTGATGCGCGCTGATTGGTTAATTTTAAACCGATCAGCCCGAGCATATTATTGCAGAAAAATCTATAAGCTTCTTATGCATATACTATAAATATATGAACGATATTTAAACTATTGATTGCTGATTGCTGTTCACATACCATTGTTATTTTGAATACAATTTGATTCCTGTTCAACGTGTTCTGATTTTGGGGTCTTGTCAAGTGTCATCGTATAAGAATACTAAGCAATAGGAATAGCTGGGTCGTTTATATAAAAAAACCACAATTATAACAGTGGCGACGGGGAAAAAGGAAAATTCATTCAAAATGCCTATATCAGATGACCAGCTCAGCCGAATACTACAGCAACAGCAAGCACAACTTGACGCACAAATGCGCCTGTTAGAAACTCTGACGCAACAGCTTAACATACACTACTCGAGTTCACATGCTACTACAAGTACTTCTTCTTGTGATGCAGTTGCCAGCAGCATCCCAGAATTCTATTATGACCCCGAATGTGGAAATACATTTCTCACGTGGTTCAAGCGTTGGGAAGACACATTTAGAATAGAGTCCTGTAATCAAGACGACGCATGGAAGACTCGACTGTTGATGCGAAAGTTGGGAAGTCATGAACATGCACGCTATGCTGATCATATATTACCAAAGTTACCTCGAGAGCTCAGTTTCGAGGAGACAGTATCTCAGCTGTCAGAAATATTCGGTGAATCTTCCTCATTGTTTAGTATTCGCTACCAGTGTCTTAATTTGGTGAAACGAGAAGCCGATGAATATGGTGTTCTAGCAGACATCGTCAACAGAGAATGTGAAAAGTTCAAGTTACGCTCGTTGACAGAAGATCAATTTAAATGCCTTATATTCATCAAAGCTCTCCAGTCACCACAAGATGCTGAGATTAGAACCAGACTTCTAACTCGTTTGGATCAAGATCCTAAAATCACACTCAGAACGTTAACAGATGAGTGTAAGCGGCTTCAGAACATCAGACACGACAATCAGTTGATTGAACAGGTATATTCTAATTTAACCTGCAGTAGTGTCAATCCTATTACGAGGTTAAAAGTTCAGAAACCGAAAACAAGTGGTAGCAAACCAACGACTGCATGTTGGTTATGTGGTGATTGGCATTATGTACGATTCTGCCCATTCAAGAAACATAAATGTCAGATGTGTAACAAACGTGGGCATAAAGAAGGTCATTGTCCTCCAAATCGTACGTCCCAGCCTAAGCAGAAGCACAAACGTCCTCGACACATAAAGTCAGCCGAATCTAAATCACTTTCTCTGGTAGCAGCCTTTCAAACAGACTATGACATTCGGAGAAAGTATGTTACGATCCAGATTAATGGTATAGCGGTTCGTCTTCAAATTGATACAGCATCCGATACTACTCTGGTGTCTAGAGAGACGTATAACTTGCTGGGAAAGCCGCCAATGAAGCCATCCAAGAAAACGGCTAAAAACGCATCTGGAGGTGTACTGAAACTAGTTGGTGAATTACAGTGTGAATTTTCCTTCATTGGAAATAACTGTAAAGGAGTATGCTATCTAACAGAACGACCAAACCTTGATCTACTTGGTCTAGATATGTTAGAAAAGCTTGGATTAATGGATATACCCATCAACAGCGTTTGTAACGTATCGTATCCATCATCAGACGCCACTTCATTTGCAAAAAAGACAGGTAAAAAGGTTCCAGAAATACGGAGTGTAGTACCAGCAGCAATTCAAACACTCCAGTGTCGTCAGATGAAGTCAGAAAAGACTTTTCAGAATTTTGTCAGCAGAACGGAATCAGGCACATCCGAACACCTCCATTCCATCCTCAATCGAATGGTCAGGTAGAACGTTTTGTTGGTACGTTCAAAAGTGCTCTAAAAAAATCAAGAGGGGAGGGCGACACCGAAGAGATCTTAGAGAGGTTCTTGTTTATACACCGTTCGACACCGAACCCTCAGACAACAAATGGAGTCTCCCCAGCGGAAGCGTTACTTGGCAGAAAAAACGTACACATTTTGACAGCATTCGTCCGACTCCAGCTCTTAGGCCGCAACGAAACGTGATGATGGAGAAACAGTACAATAGTCATCTTGGGGCACAAAAACAATTGTTCAGTGTGGGTCAAAACGTACTTGCTATGGACTATCGAGGAAAACATCCTACATGGATAGCTGGTCGGATCGTGCAAAAGAAAGGAAATGTGGTTTACGAGGTGTCCATTGGTTCAGAAATCTGGGTGCGTCATACTAACCAACTGAAATCAACCTCGATCTCCAACAACGAAACGCAGCATAGATTACCTCTTGATGTTCTGCTAGACACCTTTGAGATCAAAACACCTGAAACAGACAGGACAGTCAAGGTGCAAACGAAGGATGATACAACGTTCTTATTACCTAGAAGATGGACTAACCGGAAGCGCAAACCAGTAAAGCGGTTGCAGTTGGACCCTAACACCAGATCCTACGAATCTGCTCAAGGGGGAGGTGTTAGTGGGATATAGATTGGATTAAGCATGTTTTATGCATGATGATGTTGATGCGCGCTGATTGGTTAATTTTAAACCGATCAGCCCGAGCATATTATTGCAGAAAAATCTATAAGCTTCTTATGCATATACTATAAATATATGAACGATATTTAAACTATTGATTGCTGATTGCTGTTCACATACCATTGTTATTTTGAATACAATTTGATTCCTGTTCAACGTGTTCTGATTTTGGGGTCTTGTCAAGTGTCATCGTATAAGAATACTAAGCAATAGGAATAGCTGGGTCGTTTATATAGCAAAAGCACAATTATAACAATAGAAATAAACTGTACTACTAAGTTGTTGATGTCAGTTAAATGGTCTAATCTTTCATTTTTAATTAAAAATGCCCACGAGTTCAGATTTAACGCCTTATGAAGAATTCAGTTTTCATGAAAATAATGCAATAGATATATCTGAAACAGAGAAAGCACTTGTCACTTTTCTAGTAATTATATTAAATCATACTTTAATTCTGTAACTGTAAAATCGACTTACTAAACAGTAGATTTATTTCGATAATGTAATAAGAAGATGAAGATTATTAGATTTATTGATTATTAATCTAACGACAAGATCATTCAAAATCGTTTGTTAACATAAACTCAAACAATAGTCAGTCATGCAGTAACATTATTACCAACTAATTATCGATTTATGCTTTGAATGATCAGTTTGTAAATGAATAATGTACAGAATACTGATTTTCTTATTTTTTTTTAGTCTCAAGATTGATACATATACAGATCACGTGAATTGATTATAATATGATGAAACTAGATGGTTTGATTTAAACAATAAAACTCAACATGTCACTTGAATCTTCGTTAGCTAAATTGATACGTGACATGAAATGCTAGACAAATTAAAACATAATGTTAAACACGTATACCCTTACTGATTTACAAAATAAATCAACAATGTCAAGACAATCAAACCGTTAACTTAAACTAACTCAAATCAACAAAATAGTGAAATCTTTAAACTGAAAATTAATCTCAATGTAACTATATTTAATCATACAATAGTACTGGTATTATAAGTGTTTGTTAAGGTAGGCTCGTGCGAAGTTGATCAAATTAGTTATTTTTTTACCACTATCTATGAATATAGTATTCTTAGTTAGAAAGCAAGTTCATTCTTATGAATTTATTGATTGTATTATTTTTAATTAACGGCTTATTGACTAGAGAGTCTATATAGGTCAGTTAGGTTTTATTATTGAGTGATATTATCAATGAATGCATTTTACATATTTATGTATTTTTTCTAGATTCTACAGGGCGTTTATAGTGGTATACTAACCCTATTATTTGGTTTGGTAAGTTATTTTATTCATTAATAAATATATTATTAGGTATCAGCTCATTATCATTAGTTATTGTTTTAGTTATCGGTCGAAAATATGTGCATTATGGGAATAAATACTTTATGATGAGTGTGTTTCTGAAAGGTTTCTGTAATCTAGTATCTCATTACCTTACTTATATAGACTAGATCGACTCCTCAGAAGTGTACAACAACCAAATATACGATAAAACACACAAAATTCAGATTTCAGCATTAACACTTAAACTTCAAAACATTGAGTCGGAATTCAAAAAACTTGAATTCTAATTTCAATCAACTCGCGGTATGGTCCAGCGAGAGTGAAATTTATGGACCAACCAATCACATATAAGATAAAAGCTTCCCGATTTTGGCACGTAATTCATTCATCAATTTGGTCAAATAGCATTCTGCATTTTAGCTTATGTCAGTTCGTCATGGAAACCTTAAATATAATTCTTAAACCTGACTGTCAAATGTCAGTCATAGTACTGATTCATCACACTGGTTTGTAACTCTCATTTAGTCCTAGATAGTAGATTGACATTCTCAAGGTCACTTCAGACTCGCCAAAATGCCGTCCATAAATTACAGTCACACAATATGGTCCAACCAGTTTCCAATCCAATCCATCGGTTACTGTATTACACCACATATATTTGAACCTCACTGGTTACGGTTCCCTACTAGAACTTCTGCAATTATCGGTCCAAATCAGTTACTGGTGAGTATCTGATATATAGTGTATGGATTGGAGTGAGACACACAAACCATTGCATCTCAACCCAATGATTCGAATGATAAGTGGTCACCGTGAAACCTGACGATCTCGTGTTCAATCCTCAATGGATTCATAGATGTGCACTAGTGAGAAGTCCAATTCTAGAATGGAACATGTGTAGTGCTTCCTTAATTTCAATGGTTGTCAACGAGGATGAGTGAATGATATGAACTATCATAATAACTTGTATGATGTGAGTATATGACATTAGAAAATTGTTTCTATTAGAATAATCCTCATTTCAGACCAACATTCAAGTATAGTAACTCGGATTTATGAAAGATGTTTTAAATAACACAACTGATATTTATACTTTAGGATTTATCAATCTACGTTGTATTTTCGAGATTAAGTTTCCATACCAGCATCTAGAATGTGACTTATAGTTTTTTACCAAGCCGTATAATGTTTCATTTGTTATGGAAAATAAATTTATCCCTGATCAAACATAGATTTTTATCTTCTAATAGTTCTGTTAGGGTTTCTAAACAATAACTGTTTCGATAATGCAGTGAGAAGACGAAGTTTATCAGAATTATGTGATATATTAGCGCAATACATTTCGAACAATCTGATCACACTATACTTGTTAAGACATTTTTATATGAAAATTAAAAGGTCAACTAGACAGGTTAAGGTAAGAAAATAAATAAAGTACACAAAAACAATATGATGACTACTCTGGATAATAAATAAGCATTACCAGGGTAAGAACAAATTGTTTTTGAACACATAAAGGGGTTTCAATTTCCGTATAGCCAAGGCTTCAATAAACTTTAGTATACGTCCTTGAAGGCTTTTGTACAACACTACAAACGCTGATTTGATGTCAACCTTATGACCAGTTTCAACTAAATGTTTCGCAATGGAGGAAGATATTTGTCTATCCTGTGATCTTATTTGACCATTGGAATTCATTTGGTTCTGTAGCCATTTAGGTATGTGTTCCGCCACCCTTATTTGCAAATCACGATTGCTCCTCCCTATGTACGTGTTTCCGCACATACTTGTAAATTGGTATACACAATGGGATGTGACACAATCGCTTATGTGCTGTTTTGGTTTTTGGTGAAACATTGACCTTGTTTTTTCAATGATGACAAGTTGAGCTGCATAGGTTAAGGTAAGAAAATAAATAAAGTACACAAAAACAATATGATGACTACTCTGGATAATAAATAAGCATTACCAGGGTAAGAACAAATTGTTTTTGAACACATAAAGGGGTTTCAATTTCCGTATAGCCAAGGCTTCAATAAACTTTAGTATACGTCCTTGAAGGCTTTTGTACAACACTACAAACGCTGATTTGATGTCAACCTTATGACCAGTTTCAACTAAATGTTTCGCAATGGAGGAAGATATTTGTCTATCCTGTGATCTTATTTGACCATTGGAATTCATTTGGTTCTGTAGCCATTTAGGTATGTGTTCCGCCACCCTTATTTGCAAATCACGATTGCTCCTCCCTATGTACGTGTTTCCGCACATACTTGTAAATTGGTATACACAATGGGATGTGACACAATCGCTTATGTGCTGTTTTGGTTTTTGGTGAAACATTGACCTTGTTTTTTCAATGATGACAAGTTGAGCTGCATAGAATTCCTGTTTATGGCTAATTCTAATCTCCGTCTCAACATGAAACTACTTGAGTCACTCCTAAATGGTAATGTAATATAAACTCGCTTTTTGGGTGCCAGAAGCGTCATAGGTCTAATCGTATTGCAACCCTTCCAGCGGTTTATGAACTTAAATGAATAACCATTATTCATTAACGTATTATTTAAAAGCTTCGTTTCTACTTCAATAGTATCACTGGTACAAATACGATTGATTCTATTGAATAAGCCCTTTATTAAACCACGTTTGTAATGAATTGGGCAGTGACTATGGAAATTAAGGTATTGCCCCGTCCATGTCAGCTTTCTATATATAGAACGTTGGATGGAACCATCTTCTCTCCTACTGATCAGTATATCTAGAAAAGGAAGTTGGTTGTTCTTCTCTTCTTCGCACGTAAGAGAAATATGCTTCTGACTTGTATTGAGTTCTTTTAACAAGCGGTTCACGTCTTCACATTTATCCCCTATGATTATGATGTCATCAACATATCGTCTATACAGACATATCTTTTGGATTGAGTTTTCAGCTAAATTTTCAACATACCCCATGAACACATCCGCCAGCAACGGTCCTAAATGACTACCCCTAGCTACGCCATCGATAACTGTTTACTGATTTTTAAATGTTTACTCGTTAAATTTTAAAAAAGTCCCAAACCAAAAATAACGTACATTCGTCATATACTCTATGTTTTGATTAGCAATTCTTCATAATTTAAAACCCACAGTTAACCGAACATTGGAATTGTTTGTGTTAGAAATAACTAATCTCTTCTTTTAAGCAATACAATATAATAATTAGGTGATCGATTTAGAAAATCTAAATGAACTTGATGTTTTAAAACAGAAATTGTAAAAATTTATGTTTTATGATTAGATAATTTATCTAATGTGACAAGATACAATTTACGGAAAGAAGTTTTAGCGGTCAGTATTTGATATAATTCTTAAACTTCGTATACTGCTCGTCCTGATAACCGTTTCTAGATAATACCCCCAACGGTGTATCAAAAGACGAATACGAAGCGTTGATTACATTTATTATCGCGACACACACAAATCACAGAAACCATAGGCAAAATGATATGCGAGCTCCGAAGAGCAAGAGAAAGAGTGAGCGTACGAGTCGAATCATTAAGATTAAAATATACATGTATATATGCATAGGAAAATGAATTAATTGTCGAATCAATTAAGCAACTAACACTAATGTTAGCAGAATGAATATGTGAGTTGGGGGTAAGCAATGCTCAAGCATACGTGTTCATACAAACACAACAATAATAAAGGTATAAATGGTATAGATAAGTTGTTATTGTACGAATGACTGTCTATCAAACAAGTTAATAAAAGGGCTTAACCAAACTAAATGTGAATAAACTCAAATGTATGTGAGCTCCTATAAGTTGTAATTTTTAGATAGACAGGCTTTATAAATAATTTGAAGTTATATCTTATAAATGATCCATGTACAAATTTGTTTTGCCGTATTAGATTATAACATTTATACATATAAAACTGTTTAAATATTTTAACTCAGATTGAGAAGGAATAAATTAATTTTACTTTGACTCAAAAAAGATGTCAGTAAAAGTACTTTGATCAACTATCAGAGAAGAAAACAAATAGATGATATGTATTGATCAATACTATTCCTAGATTGTGTTCTAAACAATCAGTGTAGTAATTAATATCCACTAATAGGATATCAATGTTGAATTTAGACGATTTGAAAGGAAATATCTTGATACTTAATAGATTTCAATAGATTTTGAAACCAGAAGGGGCTTTGTGGAGATTTCAGTATTTTTGATAGTTGAAATCATGAGTCAATTGAAGCTTAGCCACCCTCGAAAAACCGAAAACCAAAAAAAGAGCGAAACGACGGACCCAGCGTACCCGGATGTTCCGGTGGCGT
>NC_031497.1:10888142-10890686 GCF_000237925.1 Schistosoma mansoni
CATGGTGGTCTAGCTTCAATTGACTCATGATTTCAACTATGAAAGGTTTTGAAACATTTGACTGATATAACACTGAAGTTTAATGAGTGGTTTATTCTTTATATTTCGATTATTCATTTCATGATTTATTTAACATTGTATCCTGTTTATTATTATTATTATTATTATTATTATTATTCATAATACACTTCACAGTATTTGGCTTACGATACACAACTAATAATGGGTGGAAGAGAATTTGAACTTGAACCAGAAGAGTATATATTTGGTGCAATGCAACTTTATGTAGATGTTGTATTCATGTTTATGGCTATAGCTGGTATTGCACGTGCAGCCTCATGAATTAATCATTAAACCGATGAATCAATACAAAAGAGTATCAATAATAACCTACACATTATTATTATTATTGTCAAAGGATATCAATTCGCTGATTTGTCTTGTTTAAAATTACAATGATTATTACATAATAAAGACGAAAAAATACAAAAAAAAATAGAAAGAGATTATCATTATTTTGTGAATATGTAAACAATCTAATCTAATTTCCTTAACTTATCTTTATTGTACTTTAATAACTTGAATCATGTATGAATTTTGATAAACAAACTTTTTTTGACCGTAATCAATAATAAACATTATGAAATATTTGTATTCTATATATTTCTTATTCAATATAAGTACATAAATTATAATAAATAAAATTGGGGAATTGAATTTCTTCATTTAGTATTCTTTTCTTGTTTTGTATAATAGGAAAACATATCTGTTGGCAAACGATTGATACCACACTGATGAAGTGTTATTTTTCTATTTTATAGTTGAAAATGCGTTAAGTACAGTTGTTAACCGATTGGCAATGTTAGTGCAGTGAACGAGAACACCACTGGGGACAATCAAATGTAATTGAATGAAAAATTATAAAATCTCTAAGAAAAAGATCTGAGAATTATACAGTAAATACTTCATTGGCAACATGTCAATCCGTTGTCTCAGACTTGATTGTTCCTTCATTTCCACACTGATAACTCTCTGTTCTTGTTCTCTTGTCTTCGATCTTATTAATCTTCTGTCGTCAGCTAATCCGCTTTCTATTGGTGACATATATTACTTATATCTGTCGAGATCAGTAGAATACACCAAAGCAGCTTTAAAAAGGCGTAATCATTCGAAAAGGTTCATGTAGTATGAAATACATTGTAGTTTCCGATGTTTATTTGAGTGTTACATGTTTGCAATTAGGCAGCAACAAGTTTTGTAAACCGTGTCTGAACTCTCTATGATGTTAAACTTTGAACAAGATTATATATATAAATTGCGAGTATGAACCAGGACAAAATGCTGATCCTGATTCCAGTTTCTATAGAATGTTGATAGAATACAACAAACAGCAGTTTAGGAAGAATATAAAGCAGTTTCCATCACATTGTTACAACCTAAAAAAATCTCCATTTCAAAATAGACAACTCCAGAAGGATTAAATTTTTGGAGAATATTATTCCGGCTTTATATACTAGTCATATAACTGATTAACTTCAAAGGGTTTATACAGAATCACATGTTCGTGAATATGAATAACCTAATACGGTCGTTTTATAAATTCAAGTTACTATACTTGAATGTTGGTCTGAAATGAGGATAATTCAAATAGAAGCAATTTTCTAGTTTCATATACTCACATCATACAAGTTATTATGATAGTTCATATCATTCACTCATCCTCGTTGACAACCATCGAAATTAAGGAAGCACTACACATGTTACATTCTAGAATTGGACTTCTCACTAGTGCACATCTATGAATCCATTGAGGATTGAACACGAGATCGTCAGGTTTCACGGTGACCACTTACCATTCGATGCATTGAGTTGGGATGCAATGGTTTGTGTGTCTCACTCCAATCCATACACTATATATCAGATACTCACCAGTAACTGATTTGGACCGATAATTGCAGAAGTTCTAGTAGGGAACCGTAACCAGTGAGGTTCAAATATGTGTGGTGTAATACAGTAACCGATGGATGGGTTTGGAAGATGGTTGGTCTATATGGTGAGACTGTAATTTATGGACGGCATTTTGGCGAGTCTGAAGTGACCTTGAGAATGTCTATCTACTAACTAGGACAGAACGAGCGTCACAAACCAGTGTGATGAATAACCTGAAATAACTATATGAATTGTTATGAGTTAATACACACTATAACACTATGTTAAATTATTTTCACGTTACTACAACATTCAATATTAGAACATTAACTAATTGTCTCTTTGTGTAAATATTGATAAGTTTTAAAAATTCAATTCATGTTATATAAGATCTTTCGTCTAAATTAGAGCGAATAGTTTCACAGTATTTGGGCGCCGAGTTGATGTAAGATATTAAGAAGAATTTATTTGTAAGATCTCAGCGAATCCCCTCCCCCCGTCACACCCCCCCCCCCCCCACCTCCCCCCCCCCCCCCTCCCCACCCATCCCCCCTCCCCCCCCCCCTCCCCCCTCCCCCCCCACCCCCCAACCCCCCCCCCACATCCCCCCAGCCA